>NC_072736.1:22399143-22701261 GCF_026930045.1 Uloborus diversus | reverse complement strand
AGATATATATATATATATATATATGTGTGTGTGTTATAACTGTCTCTAGGGCCCATATTTACTCAACATTTTTTCGTGTGCTTTCTCACATTTAGGATATTTGTTATAGTTGTTGATGAAAGACAGAAAACGGGAATTTTTCGAATTGAAAGTAACTTTATTCAAAAACAAAAGATGGTGCCCGTATTTACACCTTTTCCGCTATGATTATTATTGAGCCGATTGGAAAACCCAGTATAAGATAGCTTCTGAAAATTCTCCATCTGTAAGAACTAGTCTCCAAGGAATTTTTTTTCAGTCGCCCAAGAGACAGGCGTTCAGAATTAACGGACCGTGTAAAAAAGCTTAACTATGCGCCAAAACCCCTCCCAGGGAAGTTCTGGTTGCGCCCTCTTGAAACTGATTGGTTAAGATTTATTCCTTTAGGAATTCCTTCCGAAAAGAAAACCAGGTTTTTTTTTGAGTCGGAAAAATGTCATTGTGTAAAACAAAGTAGCCAAGTAACAATGGCGACAACAACGTATTTCGCGGCTGTCGCGGTCAGCGGCAAATCAGCCTAAAACATAAATTTGTGGAGCATCATCTCACAAAGTAGGACTTACGATAACAGCAGTTCCCTTACAATTCAGATGATGTACTGCTTTATCAAGGGATCGTTTTTCATGACCATTCTTCCCTTGCGAGAACAATCACTCAAACGCGACCTTTCTTAATTTGCCGGAAATATTGTCTTCGTTTATTTTGGGACTCTTCTATTGTTTCCAGTCCAACTAATTATGGCATGTGTGTACTGTAGAAGTCCGACTTAAAACCGAATCGCGGTACTGTTGGAAAATTGAAACAGCACACTGCAAAATTGTCAGCCTAGCTGATACAAGACAACAACAACAACAACATATAAATCAAAACGCCACCTAGAAACATTCTTATTACTCTCCTGTTACCGATTGGCTGTAATTTTTTCCATTATAAGAAATTATTTCCAAAAAAGAGCCATGGTTTTTTGATTTCTCTATTTCGTAAAATGCAACTGAAAAGATGCCACTGTGTAGGCTATACTAACAACGTATTTCCTAACTGTGGTGGTCAGTAGAAAACTAGTTTAAAAATAAATTTGTGAAGCATCTCCTCCCAAAGTAGGACTTACGAAAAAAGTAGTTCTCTTACAATTTAGATGATGTATAACTTTATCAAGAGATCGTTTTTAATGACCAATCTTCCCTTGCGAGGACAATCACTCAAACGCGACCATCTTAATTTGTCGAAAATTTTGTCTTCGTTTATCTCGGGACTCTTCCATTTTTTCCAGTCCAACTGATTTCCGTCTCGAGTCATCGATTCAAAAGTTAACGTCTCCCAGAGAGAGAGAAAAACGGAAACCTTCCAAAAGCGGTCATCCCGCGCCACCCTGTTTATTCGCGAGGAACATTCGAATCCAAACGATCGGAGAGCGAGATACAAGTGGCAAGAAAACGATCGTCTTCGATATAATAGGGCTTGTTTTGCCACAGAGATATGGTTGAGGTGATCCTCGTGTCGAGATTGCTTGCTTCGCTGGTTTTCCCCTGTCCCGTTTTCTTTTCTGGTGTTAGTTTTATTAAAACTTCTCTCCGTTCTGTTGTTCTCTGGGATTCCTTGTTTGCTAATTCTGGATATTAATTTGAAATAACATTTGTTTACTTTGCCGAGCAAGACTCGTAAACGTAAGTATATATTTACTCGCGCTTGCTTTGATTAGTGCATAGATTAATTAAACAAAGCTCATTCAGAAATAATGAAACGTGATTTGTTGTTGCCAATTAGATAAATGAATAAACATTCCGATGATTATATATCTACGTGTTCAATGTTTATTGGCTCTCCATGCAGCCAAAATATTTAGTTAATAATTATTTTATGTAAGAATTGGGCTTCTAATTGGGTAGGTTTAAGTGTTTATTAAAGTATATGTCAGTTTATGCACTTACTTACTGAGTTTATTTACTTACTTTGCTCGCACTAGTTGTTCTTAGGTAAACCAATAAAAGCTGATTCGAAAATGGTAGAAGGTTATTGGTTGATTTGCTGTTGCCAAATAAATAACTGAATAAATAAAGCTTTGACAAAGTGATTCAAGCGCATTAGATGCAACTCTACATGTCACAGAAATATTCGGTATTAAGTATTTTAAATGTAAACTATTTTACAATTATCATATCAGTTTTATTATGTAACTAATTTAAACTTCATTATTTTTGGATTTTATGTTTAACTCTATAAATTTATGCTGAAAGCGCTTTTGTCTGGTCTGGGCAATTCCCCTAAGTTTTTTTTACTTGTCTTCTAGAGAGAGTCTCTTTGAATATTTTGCATTGCGATACTTTATTGCATTGCCATCGCTGCTACTGAGAGCTTTGTTTGCTTATCGTTTCTTACTTTGTGTAATTTACATACATTTATTATCGCGATCTCTTTTTATTTACCTCTAAGGTTTTGCGTTATTAATCATCAATTTAAATTTGACCATCATATATTTTTCCATTTTTTTACTTCCTTTTACAAAAAAGGAAGTATTGTATTCGCAAAAAAAAATTTCACTCAAAAACCGCCTTAATTTCCATTTTTCTCACCCCCGAATGAATATTGAGGTTTTTTTTTCGACTCGACCACACGTGGATAAGTGTCTAAGAACGTATAGAAACGCGAAATATCCATAGTTCCCGAGCTAATTACAACGAATTTTCTCGTGACGTCTGTATGTATGTATGTACGTATGTATGTGCGTGTGTATGTCGCATAACTCAGGAACAGTAAGTCCTAGAAAGTTGAAATTTGGTATGTAGACTCCTTGTGGGGTCTAGTTGTGCACTTCCCCTTTTGGTTGCATTTGGCTGTTTCTAAAGAGGTCTTTTGCCCCTTTTTAAGGGGAAATCATTGTTAATTTCGATGTAAACTCAAGTGGTGTTATAATTTGGCCGACACTTGGCGATATATCGCCAGTCTTTTGATCGCCAACTTGGGGACAAAATTGGTGATTTTTTTAATAATTTGTTTCAATTTTGACTGTTGGTGATATTTAGAAAGTAAAATATTGATTCACATTTAAATTGCCTGTAATGGGGAAATAACGTTAAATTGGAGTAAAAGGAAGTCATGTGATCAGCTCATTTCAAATTTAATATCCTGTTAACAGACAGTCATGATAAACTAAGTATGAACAAACTTCAACGAACAGTATGCGTAGTTAGTGAATGCCAATCTATTCAATATTTTATTTAAACCTGATACCGGTATTAAAACCGGTACTAGAATGTTTTTCAAAAAAAAAAAAAAAAAAATCGAAACATATTTTGTTGTGTTTCATAATTAACACAGTATTATCTAATAAGTTGAATTAAACTCTTTAATTAAGACACAATTATCATTGCAGCTAATACCGAATGTGCCAGTATTTTACTTTATCTAATACTGGCTTCGGTATACCGGTATTGCAATCACTATATACGCGTAACCTAACGACACTTTCTAAACCAGGGCATTGGTCAAAAAGAACAAATGCCCAATCCGTTCAAAAAATCTGAGCTCGATCAATGCCGGATTACTGGATCTTTCGAACCGAAGAATGCCATCTAAAAAAGTTCTATATGATGCTCTTCCTGTCTACATTTTTCTCGTATGTATTCATTTGGTTTTGCGTATCCCATCGTACTATCTTTAACCCCTAAAGGCCGTTATCACGCCCTAAGAGAACCACCGACTGTTGTAATAACTAAATAATTTTTCTAAAAAATCTGAATGTCGGCATGGTATTTCATAGCAATATTTGTTCTGAAAAAGTTCATGTCCCTACATGTTTTCCTGATTTGATGAAAAATGTAGTGGGGGAATGTCGGGTATAGTGAAACGGTACAATATTTACTCTGTTTTAGCGCCACCTATCTGGTAATATTTTAACTATGTAGTAGTAACACATGGAGTCTATTTTAGTCAGGAAAAAGTTGCCTCTGAAGATCAAAGCATATGATAATACAAGCAATTTTTGAAAATTGATTGCACTCATATTGTAATATTTTGTTGTTTTTTTTAATCAAAAATTATTTTTATGATTTTAAAATGAAAAAGCTATTTTTTTTTTTATTTTAAACATTAGATTAGACCTAATAATTTTCGGTGCAGTTTATATTAATTTAATATTAAGCTTATTTTTATTTTAAAAGTTCATTTCGTTTAGCTATTCAGCCGTGTATTAAATCACTTACATATTCATCTATTAATTAATTCATTACAATCCTTCATTTAATATCTTATTTATTTATATTCACTCATTCATTGACTTATTTTCTTATTTATTCCCTCATTTATGTTTTCTCGTACATTAATTTATCCATTTATTTATTCGTTTCATTCATCATCTATTTATTTCTCATTCTTTCATTTATTCACACGTTCATATGATCAAAAATATTTTTAATAATCAAACGGAAAATATTTCATTAGAAATGTATTTTATTTTTCACTTTGCCACCATGAAAAAAAAAATGTCACTTTTTTTTTGAAGGTACAAATTTACTGCGAAAAACTGAAAATGTTTCAATGCAAATATTATTATTAAGCTCATTTTTCTTCCTTAATGTGCTGTAAGTTTCAAAACGAATTTCCAATTTGTTCATTGAAAAAAAAGTAAGCTATCTTGACTATTTCACTTTGCCCCACATCCCCTTGTATATGCAATACTGAATTAAATATCGAGTTTTTGATAAAGAACTTTATTTACATAAACCATTACCAAAAGAAAATGTATTAAAGCTATAAATTTAATTTTTTGTACTGGCGTATTTGGTTAAATAAAATACATATTTTGATTGCTTATTTCAAGAGTTGATTCAAAAATTAAATCATTCCAAATTGCTTGCAAATGTTCCGAGCATCAATTCATATAGTTTCACTAACTCAGCCATGTGTATTTGAATATTTCAAAAAAAAAAAAAAAAAAAAGAAGTGATTTTATTAGCATCAATTTCTTAGAATGAATATGCTCTCCAGATTTTTCAAAGTTGATTGAATTTTAATAATATGGTAATTTTCGTCATAAAAAGCTGATCCAAGTGTGTTTTCAATTTTGAGTTTGATTACTTTTCGCCTTACATGTATCATTTTAATAATATTTTAATATTTTCCTTTTTTGCTGACTCGAAAATATCGCTTTTTTTGAATTCTTAAAATTTCTTTCGCTGAGTTATGAAAAATTTCCCCATTAAATTTTTGCAGTTGCCGCAAGGGTTTTCAGTTTTTTTTTTTTTTAAGTATTTGAAATTAAATGTAACTAAGTACTTTCGTAAATGTATTTTTAATGAATGCTTTAAAGACATGGGTCGAAACAGAGTGAGAAGCAAAAACCATATATTTAAACTTGTATTTATTTTCTGTAAACTATAATGGTTATTCGACTTAGGGACTGTCCACAAAAGATGTCACGCTTTGAGGGGGGTTCCTGAAATTGTGACAGTTTGTGACAAGGGGATGGGAGGGTGTAACAAGAAGTGTAACATCACGCAATTTTTGATAAGAATGTTTTTGAAAAGTAGCGTGACAATTACAAAGGGAGGGAGGAGTTATGGTGAAGTGTGACACTTGTGTTACAATGAGGAGGGAGATGGTGAAAAGAGATGTGACATCACTCAATTTTTGATAAGAATGTGTATGAAAAGTAGCGTGACATATTACAAAGAGAGGGAGGGGTTATGGTAAAGTGTGACCCTTGTGTTAATATGAGGAATGAGAGGGTGACAAAAAGTGTGACATCCCTCAATTTTTGACAAGAATGTGTATGAAAAATACCGTTACATATACCAAAGAGCGGGAATGATTATGGTGAAGTGTGACACTAGTGTTACAGTGAGGATGGCAAGAAGTGTGACTTCAAGCAATTTTTGATAAGAATGTGTATGAAAAGTAGCGTGACATATTACAAAGGAAGGGAGGGCTTATGGTGGAGTGTGACACTTGTGTTACAAGTGGGGGTGAGAGGGTGACAAGAAGTACGACATTACGCAAATTTTGATAAGAATGTGTATGAAAAGTAGCGTGACATATTACAAACAGGGGGAGGGGTTATGGTGAAGTGTGACCCTTGTGTTAATATGAGGAGTGAGAGGATGACAAGAAGTGTGACATCTCAATTTTTAATAAGAATGCACGAAAAGTAGCGTGACAGATAACAAAGGGAGGTAGAGGTTTTGGTGAACTGTGACACTTATTTGTGTGTGTATGTTCTTTATACAAATTCAGTTTTCGTCGGATCTTTGCCAAATTTGGCACAGAGGTCCTTTGGTGCTCAGAAATTCTCATAAAAGAATTTTGAAATTAAAAAAAAAAAAAAAAAAAAAAAAAAAAAATCCAATTTGGTCTAAATTTAAATTTTGAGTCATAAACTTTCTCTCTTCTACACATTGGCGGGAGTGTTTACACCCCTCTCCCCTTTTGTTTAAACCTGATTGTTGAACGTGCTTTACTTGACACAACTTTTATTTTCAAGGGAAACCGTGTAACACTGGGTAAGGCAGCTAAATGCAACCTCATTGGTTCCGACCCCCCTTTTTTCTGCTATTGAGCAAGCATTTCGAATAATCATTATTCCTTTGTTCTTTCTTGTCGATTGTTTCGATAATAATTAATTAATCAAAAGCCGAATTTAAGTAATTAATTAGGATAATATTTTTTTTTCGGTGTCCGTGTAATCATAACCTTTATTTGTGGGATTCTTCTGTGATCGTATATATATATATATATTTTTGAAATCGTCATGATTACTGAAAATTCGTGTTTAAAGCGTTGTCAATCTGATTATTTTTTCCAGCTTTCTCATATTGTCTAATAAACTAAATTTTTTCAGAGTGACAGTTTAAATATTTAATCTTGTCATTGTCTTTCGCAAAAACACCGTAATGCCTCAGCATGTAATGCGTACTTAAGAACCACTTAGTCTAGAGTGGAGAAGAACTTTTCTTTAGATTAAAAGCTTTTTGACTAAATTTGCCTCTTGGGCCTGGTGAAAATTACTTTTTTCTCACTTAAGATGTTATTTATGAAGTATCGCTGAAAATTTTGAATCTGTCATTATGCTTTCGTTTAAAATTCGTACGATATATTTATTTAAAGTCTTTTAAGACTCTTTTTAAAAGGAAGCTGTTAATTATCTCAGATTATGTGATAGAATTTCAAACAACTTCGTCTTTGAAGCTTCAACTTTGGAAAAGTTTTAATTCAGTGTACAGTATATTGTTCGGCTCTTGAAGGCCTCAGGTCAGTCTACAAAAGTTGTTTTTCCTTCGATTAGTATTCTTGTCAGTTAAGGTCTCCATTTTTGAAGGATAAGCTTTGACTCTTTGATTTGGTTATTTGGTAAATCTTTGGTGATTTGGTAGATATCCTAACCTTTTTTTTTCTGACCACGTCCCGCCGAATCACCTCTTCATCCCGATGCTTTCTTTAACTTTTGAAATGTAATTCATAGTGTTTTCCATTAATTTCCTACCTTGTAGCTTAAAGCTTTCGAATTGCCTAAAGTAGCATGGAAGAAGTGATAGGTTCTTTCTAAGTCGGAGATCGAGCACAAGTAATTTGGGTGAACGGCAGCAAGTCTAACCACCACTGATCACTGATAACTAAAATACGATGGTACATAAGAGGTTAAACTTGCTCTTTTATTAAGCGTAATTTAATGTCTTTCGTTTCCTTTCTATGTTTCTTTCTCTTTGTATTGCTTTCCTTTTTTTTTTCTTTTTCTCCACTTTCTTTTTTATTTTCTTTCTTATTTTTTCTCTTCATGTTTTTATGTTTTCTGTTCTTTTTCTTCGTTTAATCTGCTAAGGAAAATAAAGAGTTTCATTTACAAAATGCTTGCAATGATTAATATTCAATGAAATCTTGCATTTTTCCCTCGGTTCCTTCCACGCTCGTTTTGTTAAGCAGATTAACTCTCATTGATGAACATTAATCCGATCAACGATTCGTCTTTTTTCATCTAAACTGGGTTATATTTGTACCAAAACACTTACGAATGAATCTCGAAATTTGTCCCTTTCGTGTAACATTTTGCGTATTGTTTTTCCCAAAAATTAATCGAATTTCTAAATTTAATGTGTATTATTAGCAGGGTTCGCCGACATCTATCATGATATATATCACGATATATATGCGATATTTATTTTTTCAACTACGGTATTTTCAATATAAAAATTATATCAATCATAGTAATATTGTTCATTTATTATTAAAAATAAACCAAAAAGTTGTGTACTATATTTCAATGATGTATTATTACATATTTAACATAACAAAGTAATATAATGTTCCTTTTTTACTTCCTTTTACAAAAAAGGAAGTGTTGTATTCGCGAAAAAATTTTCTCTCAAAAATCGACCTTAGTTTCCATTTTGCTCACCCCCGAATGAATGTTGAGTTTTTTTTTCGACTCGATCACACGTGTATAAGTGCCTAAGAACGTATGGACACGCGAAATATCTATTTTGATGATTCCCGAGTTAGTTACAACGAGTTTTCTCGTGACGTCTGTATATACGTATTTGCGGATGTGCGTATGTATGTCGCATAACTCAAGAACGGTATGTCCTAGAAAGTTGAAATTTGGTACGTAGACTCCTAGTGGGGTCTAGTTGTGCACCTCCCCTTTGGTTGCAATCGGGTGTTTCTAATGGGGTCTTTTGTCCCTTTCTGGGGGGGAGGGGGAATCATTGTTAATTTCGATGTAAGCTCAAGTGGTGTTACAATTTGACGGACACTTGGCCACCATATATCGCCAGTCTCTTGCTCTTCAAGTTTTGTCGCCAACTTGGCGACAGATTTGGCGATTAAAAAAAATTAATCTGGTTTCAATTTGGCCACGGTTTGTGATATTTAGAGAGTAAACTATTGAATCACATTAAAATTACCAATAATGGGAAAATGACATTAAATTGGAGTAAAAGGAAGTTATGTGAGGCACACATCAGCTCGTTTTATTTATAAAATTATTTGTAATGTAACAATTTTGGTTCATATTAAAAGTGCTTAGTTAAATAATAAACGTTGGTCAGAAAAAAAAAAAAGAAAATGTCTTATGACTGTGCACGAACTAATGTTATATCTTATTTCTGAGTCATATAACTGCGTAAAACTAGGTAACAAAAGGAAAATGATTTAAACAACTAATGCTAAATTAACTCCATTAAAATTTATAAAAATGTTAAATGAAATATTAGATATAAATAATGAAAGAAACCTTAATTTTAAGTCTGCATATTGTAATAACAATATAAGAAAATAAAAAGTGATTTGAGACGATATTTTGAAAACTTTTGATTGTGCTGATTGAAAATATCGGATGTATATCAAAATATCTGAGACATATCAAAATATCGGATATTTTCGAAAATATCATGAATTTTTCTGACTCTGATTATTAAAGAATGAATAATTATTTGTGATAAGTATCCGATTTAGTTCATCTAATATTTTTGGTGTTTGATTTTGAGTCAGAAACAGTATAAATTGTGATTGAATTTTTCGATTTTTCTTGCTTTAAACCATATTAATGCTTTTATCAAAAAAAAAAAAAGATGTAACAAATCTTACGTCTCAATGTTTCTCGCTACAGTAGATGCTCTCGATTCTGAACACACATGGGATGGAACAAAAGTTTTCAGATTCGTGGAGGGCGGGGGGGGGGTATTCATCAGAGAGGGAAACTGAATAATGCATATGTATGCGCCGGAACCTTCAGAATATCGGGTATTCACATTAGGGAGTGTTCACATTGAGGGAGATCACTGGTATATTGTTATTTCTATGTGTACTTATATTATATGGAGTTTAGTGTTTATAATTGCGTTTTCTTTTTCAGTGAACCTCATACTATACTAGTGTAAATGTGCAACTCTAGCTGAGAATAACCTTTCACCTTGAATGAATGATATTCAAAAGGTAAGATTTTGCTTTTTAACTTTGGTGATTCATGCAAGTGAAACTTTAAAAGTATTGTTTTATATAATAGAATAGTAGTTATTGAACAAAATTCGCGGGTTATGAACCCAAGTATATCATTTCTCCTCTTGTAATTGGTAAGAGGGTAACAGATAATCTGCTTTTATCATGATTCAAACTGAACGATTGCAGGCTAGTGTTGCAAATTTGTGAACGACCCCTTCCGATTCGTCGTCTGTCAAACAATTATTGAAATTCTGCTCATTTTTCAGCGCCGATATCTTTAAGGGGTTACAGTACCTCAAAAATGATGAAACGATCAAAAGGTTTTTTTATTGCTTATTTCAAAACAAAAAACTATTTTGAACACGGGGGAAAAGTTTCAATGCTTTAGTTCAAATATTTAAAAAGTTATGAGTGGTTTTAGGCCATGCTCCCTATGTGTTCTTATGCAAAAGAAAAACTTCAAATTGCTTTTTCTCGATGATGGTTTTTTTGTGTTTTCATGTCATTAGAATCCCTAAGGGTTTTTTCTATTAAAGATACAGCTTTAAAGTAATACTTTTTGCAATTGGGATAATATATTTGACAAAACTGTGCATTGGATAAACATTTCATTAATTACTCAAATGTTTAGAGCATGTTAAACCTTTAAAAACCAAATTAAAAAAAAAAACTTTGATTTTTTACATAATTAATCACAGAAAAATTTCGAATGAACTCATAATCAAATGAATGCAGATTTTTAGAGATGACTATAGGGATCGTTTTGCAAAAAACGTTTTTTAAATTAGTGCAAAAGTAAAAAAGCCTTAGGGATTTTAAAAAGTTGAAATTTTCCTCAATTTTTTCAATTTTCAAAAAAGTAGGCAATATGTTTAAATTTTGAAAATAAATTATTGATTACGAAATAAGTATGCATGTTATGGTTTCAAAGAAATATAAAATTTATATAAATTAGAAGAATTCTATTAGGAGTTGGGAGATCTACTTGAGTTTTAAATTGTAAACGTTATAAATTTTCGCGCCTGCGCAGTTAAAATTTAATGGCTTTAAACGTTCATAATTCATGGAACTTTCAATATTTTAATTTCATATTTTAGTTTTATGCTTTTCTTGCATGCTGACAAATATTCTGAAAGTTTTGTGAGGGATGACAGGAAACTTCGTGTTATGAGCCAAAAACCTTGAAATAAAATTTGTATTTTTGAAACAAATGCTTATATACCTTCGTGAATATAAGTGATACTTTCACGAAAATATTAAAATTAATTCTACATATTAAGTTAACTTTTTTTTTTCTGAAATTTATTGCTTATTCTCAGCTATTTACGATGAAGGATCATCAAAGGCTGCTGGTTTCCTAAATGCATGGACAAATTAATAGTTATTTGAAAATGACAGCTGGAACATACCTTTTTTGTGACAAAAATTACACAACAATTAATCTTTTATTACTCGGGAAATGCGTAAAAACGTGCATGTTTGAAAGTGCCCCAATACTTTTGGTTGATATAGTGGTCAGGGGTGGCCAGATTCAATGGCGCAAATCTCCCCCCCCCCCCCAAATTTTCTCAACTCTCTTTCTCTTTTTTAATTTTTTTTATTTTTTAGTTTATTTTTTTTTAAATTAAATTAATTTTTTTTTTAATTTTTTGTGAATTGTTTTTTTAATTTGCTTTTTCTTTTTTATTTTATTTATATTATTTTAAAAGAAAAGTTGTATGCTACGCAAAAACATATACACATTGCACACACAAACTAACTAAATGAATGAATTAAAATATAAACAGAATAAAATGAAAATAAATAAAATAAACAATTTAAACGAAAAATAAATCAATACATAAACGTAAATTTTTTTCCATTAATAAATTTAAATTTTTTAATAAATAACTTTTAAAATCCCCCCCCCCCCCCAGAAAATTTTGATGGCGCTACTTGCGCTGTAATCCCCCCCCCCCCTGTGAGCACCCCTGATAATGGTTATATAAACCCCGTACCATGTTTACCCTCTCTTCAGCCCCTCTCTTTTTTTTGCTTCTTTTTTTTTAAGTTCCAGAATCATCACGTTAATGCTCAATTTCAAACTAACTTTTTTGAGAAAATTGCAATCTCATATTAAGCGAACTCAAAAATTGCAATAAGATTGCTAATGTCCTTTTGGCTCTCCCTCGGCGAACTTCGCTACTGTAGTTGCTTTTTTGGACGCCCGCCAAATCACTCTACGGCAGGGGCTCCTCTTTTATAGCTTACCATTTCCGCGTTTTATCTTTTTCTTTCAAGATCTTTATGTTGGCTGTTTGTGTGTTGCATCCAATGATCAAGCTTGATCATCTGCTTTTCCTACCGAACATTTTATGAGTTCGTTGTATGGCGTTAAATTGAGTTTACCATTGAATCTACTATGCTTAGTGAGATTTTCGCTTAAGGTAATGTACTACTAGCTGTAATACATTTTGCATTATAGAAATAGATAGAATTTTTGAGTACGGAGATTTGTGTTATAGTAATACCGTTCAACGTGATGTACTTTTAGCGCTATTACGTTTTGCATTTCTGAGAAAATGAAGGAGTGGATACAAACCAAATGTGAATAAGTGGCGAAGTAGAGTTGTTGATGGAATGAAATCGAAAAATCAATTCATTTATGTATATTTAACTTTGTACTTGAACAGAAATAAGGTACTCAAACGCAAGTTAAAATGCAATTCTTTCTTCATTAGAAAGATTGTTTTAATTGGAAAGGATTACAGACAGGGGCGGATCCAGAAATTTTTGTAAGGGGGGTCAAGGTTCAAGGTGGCCAGCATTCGGAGTACAACGCCTCACCAAATGAGATCAAAAATCTTTTTTTCATCATATCCCCCCCCCCTCTCTTAATTTTTTTAATGGCTCAACCTGCGCCAAGAATCATATTCCCTCAAATTTTTATCAAAAGTCACATTTCTTTAGTCAGACAGGCTGGGCAAGTTACTGTAAGCTTTGAATGTTTGAGAATATAGCTATAAAATGTTTGGAAAAAGCACACACTACACACGACATGAGGTTTGAGACGGAAGAGTGCTCTGAAAGAAGTTTGGGCTCATTAGAGATTATTGTTCTTTTAAAAATGAACAAAAAACAAAAAAAAAAAAAAAAAACTCAAAATGGCAATACCGCAGTTAATTAACATAGTCAATCCTTTGAATTATGACGCTCTGAGAAAAAATAACTCACTGGATTAAGCCGAAAAAAAAAAAAAAAAAAAAGGTTAACATCGACTCCATGTACTCGGATCTGAAAAAATAAATAAAAATAAAATTTAATAATAATTATAATAAAATTTTTGTCACAGGGGAGTCAGCTGACCCTTTGACCCTCCCCTGAATCCGCCCTTGATCACAGATATTTCTGCTCATATTCACGTCAATTTTATAACGCAGGATTAATTAAAATATTTTCCTTAGAAAAGGACCACACATATTTCAGCATAGTTTCGTGTCAGTTTCTAATGCAGAATTAATCAGAATATTTATATATTTTAAACTAGAATACAATTTCGTAAAACCTAAATTATGATGTAAAGAACGATAAATGTTGCCTCACTTGCCAAATCGATTAACTCCATAACAAGAAAGTAGAAAATAGTAATGAAGAAGATGGTGTTATCCATAGGAGTAAATAGCCCCTCGGGTTACATTTTCTGCCATCACATGGTCAGAAATGTTCTGAACCAAAACTTTAACATAAATTCACATGCTGAGCATTGATAAAGCACTATTAAAGCAGAAATGAGTACTTTTTTAAAAAGTGGAGTTAATCGATTTGGCAATTGAGGCATTCAAATGTCTCTTCATAACTCACCTAATTTTTATAACTAAAATAATAAAAAAATATTTTTATCTTTTAAATGAGAACATTTTGGTAAACATAACAAGAAAGGAAAGAATTGCAATGCTTTCTTCAGACTTTTACGTAATGTTGTCACAGCAAAATAATTACTCTTCTCAAACTAAACAAATTTTGGATAACATTTAAATTTTCGTGCCTAGCCAGTTGACAAACATAGAATTCTCAAGTCGTTTCCTTTTTGGATTTATGTAGAAGGAGTGACTGTTGCCAGTTCATCTAACAAAAAACTTTTGAAGCTTTTTATTAAAAATTAGAAACTGTTCCATGGAACGTGTTCATTCTCTTTTCGAATACTAACCTATTTCTTTAAAAATATACGATTGAAAAGAAGAAACTGAGGAAAGAAAATCCCATAATTTACGAAGAACAAACCTTTGTTTCAATAGAAAAATTGGCTTAATATTTCATCTTGACTAACTTCTTAATTACACATCTATGAGTTTTTTAAAACTTCACCCAACTGATCAACTGTTTCAATTAAACTTCAAACTACGCGTGAATGAGTTTTGTAATCTGTGTTGATGACTCACGGTTGATTTCTCACGTTGAGTTAATTACTGTTCTCTGGTTATTATTTGTACGGCAGAAACTAGTCTGAACGTGAATGAACGGAAAAGTACGTTTTGCAACATCCGAGAGATAATAATTGTGTTTCTGACAATAATTTAATTACCTTTCTGATCATTTTACATCATTATCAAATTGAAAAAGACACTAAACTATTAAGATTTGCACCATGTGGTGGATGTTACTGCTAAAATCAGTAAGAATTTTCAGGAGCTTCTTAGTTTGATTATGTTTTAGTGATTGTTAGGAAAATAAACTTGGTTCGAAATTACAGAAAAGCTAACTAATTATGAGCAACCTATTTTGAAAATTAATAATTGGTTTAGTTAAAAATGAATTTCCTAATTATTATTGTTATCTTAGGATTTGAGTTATGTGGTGAATTTACTTTGTATTGGTGCGAGTAACACCATATGCTTAACATATACCTATACACACACTCGGTAGTATCTCCGTATTATTTAACTGCTGACCATATTTAATTGATTCAAAGCATTTTGTGACGTTGGGAGAGGGGGATTTACTAGCAATATGAACATTGCGAGAATCTATGCTATAAATTTCTGTGCACGTCTGTATGTGTGTCTGCAGCCCTATCTCCTTTGCTTAACAATGTCTACCAGGTCAATTCTCGTACCGTTGGATGCAGGACATCCAAGAGAAGCCACTAAGCCCTGTCTCACCCCTCTAAACCGTAAGGAGACAGAGATAAGGGAGCGACCGGACATTTAAAAGTAAAAAGCATTAAAATCATCAATAGGGAAGTTTTCGATTTTTCAATTTTATTTTTATATGATAGAGTAACATGTATGATGAACATAGGTGAAAAAGTTTTTGCGATACGATAAGTAGTTTTTTTAAAATTAATTTTTAAAGTTCAAGCTCTTGTGACGTCAAATGGCATAGGAAGTGACGTCATCCCCACTTCCGATAGGGGAGAAGCGAAGGTCACGCATTCGACTTCGAAGACGAAACGTAAAAGGCTTTCTCCTCGCATTTAACTCCTCGCGTTTCTGGAACATTAAACCTCTCATCCTCTCGAAAATATTCGAATATCTCATTGGTGTTATTTGAGGAAGATTATTTAGATTGCGCTTTAACGAATCCGGCCTCCATAGTGTGTTCAAAAGGATTATTGAATTTCTAAAAAATAAAAATATCAGCGCGCTCAAAATGTTCCTAGCGAAAACAAGGGAGCTTCGGCGGAAGGCTGCCCATTCGCGCCCTGTGACGTAGGCTCGTGACGTTTCAGAAGCGCGCACTTTTGCGCGTGGATTTTTAAAAATTCATTAAAAATCAACCACGGTGCTTTAAAATTCGGCGATGGTGAATTTTTTAGTTTTGAGGGTCAATTAACAATATCCCATAGCCAAAATATGAACATTTAATAGGTTGCAACTTCCCTATTGTCTCCCGCCGCAGACGGCATTGAGTCACCGCAGGCGAGGAGCGAAAGGAGCATGGGGCGGAGCCTCCTAGTAAATAAATCGATAAATAAATTTTGTTTGGCATTTTTTTTTTTCAATGAAAGTTGCTATTTTATTTGGCGTGCCCTCTGCGCAACTTTTAACCACTTTCTAGTCAGAAATGCTCAAGTATGTATTTTTTGTGCGCCCAATTTTTCTTTCTTCATTCATGACTAGCGGTACCCGCAAGGCTTTGCCCGTAGTAAAAAATTAAAAGGTCATTTGGTTCGCCTGTATATTTACAAATGATGAATTTCTGGCCAATTTGCTATGTTAATTTGCTCGCTCATAGTCGCACATGCTAGTTCGCTCGTCCACGTTATGGTAATTGGCTAGTCCACGTTATGGTAATTGGCTAGTCTACGTTATGGTAATTGGCTAGTCTACGTTATGGTAATTGGCTAGTCCACGTTATGGTAATTGGCTAGTCTACGTTATGTAATTGGCTAGTCCACGTTATGGTAATTGGATAGTCCACGTTATGGTAATTGGATAGTCTACGTTATGGTAATTGGATAGTCTACGTTATGGTAATTGGCTTCCACGTTATGATAATTTGCTCGGTAAAATGTTCTTAAAATTGGAATAGAAAAAAGGAACAAAATTGAATTTTCGAAAAATCGCTTCGAGGTGCTCTCTTCTGTACTACGAACTAATTCTGTGCCAAATTTCATGAAAATCGGTCGAACGGTCTTGGCGCTATGCGCATAACAGTCATCCAGACATCCAGAGACACAGACATCTAGAGACACAAATATCCAAACACACAAACTTTCAGTTTTATTATTAGTGAAGACAAAGATAAAGATTATTATTATTATTAAGATTACTCAAATATCTGTATATATTTTTTAAATTATAAGTTGCTAAAATGTAAGTGACTGCGAAATCACGCGAAATCATTCTCCAATATTCATCCTGTAAGTGTTGTTTCTCCATCACGATACTACTTCGACTGGTAAGTGGAAAAAAGAAATTCTGTATGTGACCTGCAAAAGGTTTTTTTTTCCTTTGTAATGATGTTTTGACAGGGAAGTAGTATCAAAAACTGCTGCGTTTTGCCCTTTGTATGATGAAAGTGTTTCCTTGATTATTATTCATTTATTTATGTTAACTTCTTCGTTGTGAAAAGTGCTAACTGTAGTTGTCACTCGAAGTCTATACATATCCCCAGAGGCCTGCGCAGAAATTTTGAAGCCCGTCGTAAATGACTTACGGGCGGGAGGGACAATACGGAAGGGATTCCGTATTGTTTACCCCTATACTTCCACCTTCATTTAAAAAAATTTGGTCCCCCTTCAGGCTCGGGCCAGGGCCAACAGGTGTCCCTTTTCCCCCGTGTGCACGCCCCTGCATATCCCATAACTACATTTTATTTTTAGTAACGTTTCGATAGCAAAATAGAAGTTTCGTTCATAAGTTTTTAGTCATTTGCACCCTGTAAATGTAGTTTTACCACTGTCATAATATTTCGACGGGGAAGTGGAATACGAAACTGCGCTCGCTTTTTCTCATATGATTTCAATCGTAATTTTCTTTTATTTTTTCTTTTCAATTCTAGGTCGTGAGAATGCCGTGAATTTTAAATTGTTCAAGTCGATATTTTCCTATATATGTAGTATATTTTTTTTCTTGTGAAAGGTTTTTGACTTTTGTAAAATATGCTTTTATCTACTTTGCTATCCTACTGTTTCTTCAAAAAAAAAAAAAAAAAAAAAGCTTTACTGCAATAACCAAGTGATTATTTTTGGCGATATGCTTTCTGTATATGCAGTTTCCTCTCTGTGATAATATTTTGGTGGGGGTGGGGACCTTCCCTACCAGTTTTATTCTGTGTACGATGTGGAAATTTTTCCCTTTTATACACAGTTAAATACAGCTGTCTTATTAAAATACAGTTGACCACAAAATCTCAAATGAAAATGTCAATGAGATATGTCTCTCGTAGTTACAATTTTTCATTGCATTTCCGTTGTGTGTGTGTGTGTGTGTGTATGTGTTTTTTTTTTTTTTTAAACCCTGTTTGCACTAAGGAACAGCTTAACGTGCTACTAACTGTGCATCTTCTAGGTTGAATCACAACGCATGCTCTATTAATGTAAAATAAGCAACTTAAAACTATTTTGTTCTGAAATATTTTTTCTATCTATGTATTTATTTATTTTGCTAGGTCTATCGATCTATTTAGCAGTGGCGTCACTACGAGGGGGAGGAGCGGTCCGCTCCAGGTTTCACTCGTCTGGGGAGGGAGGAGAGAAGGTGACACCCACAGTGGAAATATCAAGTTTTTGAAAAATAAGAACGCATTTTTAAAACTTCAAATTTGAATAGTTTGCGGGGTGTGAGCACATCATTGAGTGAACTCATACTCAGGATTAGGTTCATATTGTCAATACGTCGACCTCGTAGCGACTGACCTTTCGACAGCTAGTACATTTGTGTTTAGGGCAAATTGTATAAAAAGCGTTCATAGTTTTTATTTGTCTTTTGTACATTAGCCCACTGACACAAGTGCAATTGTTTCTGAAAATTGTATGAATTTCATGTTTTTATGTTTACATAGAATATTAAAACTTTTTTTTCGTTTTTCTTTTGTTATGTGTGTGTGTGTGGGGGGGGGGAGGGAATTACCGCTCAGGGCGTCACCCATGCTAGGTACGCCACTGTATTTTGTGTATCCTTAATTCGTGTATCCATTCAACTACTAATTGATTGTCTGCCAGTTATGTAGAAATTTGAAAACGAAAGTCTACGTTATGTATGTTGTTGTTTTTGGCTAAAACCGAAATGAACTGATGCAAAAAAAAAAAAAAAAAGTCCAGAAAGGGTTAATTTTCTAGAGTAGTTAATTGTGTTTGCAAAATCTAAAATTAACATTACTGTTTTTATTTTCTACTTGCACAATATGTAAACCAGTTAGTTTAAATTATGTGTGTAATTATTCTGAATTCTTAACTTTCTGTTGACTGCGGTAAAGGTTGTTTCTTCGCTGAGATAATATTCTCATTAACTCATTTTTCACTACAGAAACAGGTTAAATTTAACGAATTAGTTTCATGCATGAAAATGTACTTTCTCCATTGAGGTTATATTTTAACAGTGAATATGAGAGCAAACATTGCTAATTTTCTTCACATTTATTTCGTGTATTATACGAATATTTTCATGCAGATGTCTATTTTTACTTCCTTTCAGAAAAAAGGAAGTATTGTATTCGCGACAAAAATTTTCACTCAAAAACCGCCTTAATTTCCATTTTGCTCACCCTCGAATGAATGTTGAGTTTTTTTTTCAGAACGACCACACATGGATAAGTGCCTAAGAACGTATAGACACCCGAAGTATCCATTTTGACCATCCCCGAGTTGATTACAACGAGTTTTCTCGTGACGTCTGTCGCATAACTCAAGAACAGTACGTCCTAGGAAGTTGGTACGTAGACTCCTATAGGAGTCTAGTTGTGCATCTCCCTTTTTGGTTGCATTCGGATGTTCCAAAGGGGGTCTTTTACACCTTTTTTGGGGGGGGGGGAATCATTGTTAATTTCAATGCAAACTCAAGTAGTGTTGTAATTTGGCAAACACTTGGCGATGTATCGCCAAGCTTTTGATCACCAAGTTTTCTCTCCAACTTGGCGACAAATTTGGCGTTTTTTTTATATCTGGTTTTATTTTGGCCACTATTGGCGATGTTTAGAAAGTAAACCATTGAATCACATTAAAATTCACAAAATTGGAAAAATTAGTCTACATAAAACGTTACGAAAGGCGCACACATCGAACATCTGTGTGTGAAAAAAAAAAAAAAAAACTTGGACAGTTTATCTTTACTTTTCTGTGTAATTTTTAAAGTGTTTCTTTGCTTATTATTTGGCACTATTAGCATTAAATAGGTGTAAAAGGAAGGTCATGTGATGCACACATCAGTTCGTTCTTTTTTGAATTGTGGAAAATACATAAACGAATGTATTTGATGTTTGTTCATGCAATTTCTCCTCTAGAATACTATTTTAATGCTTTTTTTTATTTTGTGAACTATGAAAAATGTTTCTAATTAATGAAAAATTATTCGAAAATATAAGTCAGCCGGCTTAACAATAGTTTTCTTGCGTTGAACAATTGTTCGGCAGTTAAGTTGATTATAACAGTTGATTAATCTGTTTCTTTCTTATCACCTACAATTAGCTGAATGTATCAACGATTAAAAGAAACCATTTATCACCTTGAAGATTTTTCTAGCAAAAATTGCGTTGTAATTTGTGTGCTGACATAAATTATACTAAACAATTCTGTTGATGATTATATGAAAAGTAAGGTAAAGAAACATTTTGCTACATAAACAAAATTTTGCATTTTTTCCACTAACTTAACACTTTTAACAACGAGTGTATTTTGAGTTAATTCGGTTGTTAATGCTTATATTTATCTTTGTATTTATTTTGAGCGTCATAAATATTGTGTAGTAGAAAATAAACTAAAATTTAGTAAACGAACACATTATAACTGAGTTTTTGCTACTAGTATATGAGAAAGCTACATGAAATAGAGAAATCAACTTCTTCACTCAAATTTTTTTTTAATTTAAAATATGTTTCCTTTTTTTTTTGGTCTTTTTTTTGCGTTTCTAAGTGTTAACTAACGTAGTCTTGTTCCTCACAGATAGTAAATTGCTAGTTAAAATACATTAAAATCTATCTGCATATTATGTTTGACTGAGAAATAAGTAAAGCAATTTTTGCAAAGCAAAATTAATTTTAATGTATTTTTCTTTGTGTTCCTACTCAAAGAATAATTTTTTCCATGCCTGTGATAAAGGATCAACTATCACAAACGAATCTTTCTCTTTTCTTTTTCGTGTTTTTGACAAAAAGAAAAGAAGAAAAAAGAACACCCGTCATTCAACATTCATTTGAATTTTGACGTCTTCAATGCATTATGTTTTTCTCAGTCTCGAATTGCGATAGGACCCTACTCGTTGAGTTTCTTGTTACTGCAAATAGACTGGAATGAAAATTTGCCAAAAAATTTGCACCCGTCATGTTATGTCTGGTGATTTTTTAGAATAGGTAATACGAGGCATATCCATAAAAAAGAAATGATGATTAGGATGTGGTGATAAAAATTTTATGGCCGATATCCACCAGTACAGCTATTATAAAGATTATTTACAGTGTATAAAGTTATGTTATTTTTATTTTTTCTCAATTTTAAATAATGGGAACTAGCAATCTGAAAGTTTTGTATTTGGATAAAATTTTCTTGTTTATGTTCATACAGGTGTATCTTTCTGAAAAAACGTAATTTTACACACAAAAAAAAACCTTTTTTTTTATGTTTTTATTAATGTAACGTCTGCTTGAGTAAAGCCCTTAAAAGGAGAATAAAACCAAATCATAGACGGTTTGTCAATTTGACGACGAAAATTTCGCTCTCTAAATAGATATTAAAAACAACCGTTCGTCATGGCAACCTGAAAAATCAGAGTTACATCAACTTTGGCCAAGTGAGGATAATACGCAATTCGTGATTGTTCAAAAGATTTAAAAAAAAAAAAAAAAAAAAAAAGATTTAAGAGAAAAATGGAGTCGATGAAGACATTGCGTGCTATTATCACCGAAAATGGATTCGATAAAACCGTAATAATAATCGGAGAATCTTCTCATTTTAACATTCAATGAGGTGATATCAATTCCTGCAGTTCGTGCTGCAGAAATTACTCTCCAAGACATTGAGCGGGATCGATATCGATAATTACATTCATTAGACACACAACGGCCATTCCCCGGCACAAACTTAATTTTATTGGAAATGTGGCGGGGTGGATATATTCGCAATGATGTTTCAGTAGGCTCGAACAGCGACTTGAAACTAAGACGCAAAAGGGATGGAAATGTGAGATTTTTTTTAAATATTTTAGAAGTTTTATAGCTTTACGTTTTTGAAGCCTTTTCTCAGTTGGAAACCAGGATAAAAGAAACCATCAATTTCAATTTTTGAATTTTCTCTATATATTGAAAAACGTAGCGTCAAAGAAATTGTGAAAAGAATGCTGTGGAGGGGGTCTGCGTTTAGGAGACCCCATAGCACCTACTGCCTTGAAACTTTGTACAAAATTACTTCAAGCCCCGGTGGTTTTTCACCTTTTTTTTTTAATTTCAAATTAGTTTTTTTTATAATTAATTTTTAAGCTTAAATTTCACGTAAATTGTCTCTTAAAGGGATGAAAGATTTCCCACACCCCTTAACATTCAATGTCGTTCGAAAAAGATTTGTTTCTGCATCAAATAAAGCTTGTTCCAACTTTCTCAATTGATTAGAGCAGCATGGATAAGAGTTTCTGTTTCAACGAAAAATCCTAGGCTCAACTCAATTCAAGCGCTTAGCTAAAGAGCAAAAAATATTACTAGTGACCACGAATTCGAAGGCTACTTTTTAAGCGTACAAAACTGCCGTTTTGCAATGCTCAGAAGCCCCTTAGCAACTATAGCTCTACAAATAAGTACAAGTTACTTTAAAACCCGGGCAAAGGTTGTTTTTTTTTTTGTTCCAAACGGAACTTGTAACGCGTTTTCAATCTGATTCTTTCTTATTAACAATTTGAATCTTTGCGAACAAATAAGATTGCGAAACGATTTTCTGTGGTTGGTGGGCGTCAACGAGCAGGGGGCGGAGCCCCCTAGTTATTTAATTTTTTTAAAAGAAATATCTCTTTTTTCAAAAATATGCAATTTACATTCACCGGTCAACAAAAACTGCTACCTAGATAGTTTTAAACAGTTATAATAACGATATATGAAGCGAAGAAAATGTTTTGCCTCTTTTCCCGACCTGTATTTTTTTTATGCTTATGTATATTGTAAAGAAATTCTATTTTAAACAACAAATGCTTTTGAAAAAAAAAAGGTTTTATTAAATCCAGCTGTTTTTTTGTAAATGATTTAAATTTTATTAGGATCAAGTCTTCTTATACAAAGGATACTTTATCCTATCGCCAAATTTTAGTTTTTCTTGAAAATATTTCATTCTAATACATAAATTTTAAAAACTGCAGAGCATTTTAACGGGGAAAAGATTTCTAATTGTGTAACCTGAGATAGTTTAGTTCTGTTGAATAAAAAATATAAATTATAAGCTCCAACGAGAAAGGAGATCAACTGTTCTCAGTCTCTTCTACCTAGCCTTTAAAAGTTACATTCCAAGTTGTTACCTTTATCGTTTTTTAAATATTCCCCATGCTTGATAGAAAGACCGACTCCCTACGGGAAAAAAAGTTCCCAACATAAAAATGCAAACCTCTCCGAAAGTTATATTTAGTTCATTTTTTCCGTAAGAAAAGTATAAAATGTAAACTTTTATAACATACGGTTCTTAGTTTAAAAAAAAAAAAAGGAATATTTTTTACATACATTTTAACTTTTATGATGTTGTAAAAAGTAAGTTCCCCTAATGCTGTAAAACGTTTCTTGTGCATAAGCTTAGCGGTGATGTGAATAATAGCTGTGCGTATCTGCCTGAAGTAGGAAATAAAATCGCTCTAAAACCTAAGGAAAAGTGCATTTCTTGAATTAAAGTCGTTTTTCCCGGAAATTTACGTTCCCTTTCACGCATTTTATGTAGGAGAATACGAGAATTCCGAGAGAGTTTGGGAGTAGTTAATTAACATTTACGCTCTTATAGCGTTTGAAAAATGTTTGTTTGTTTAATAGAGATACTATTTGGATGAAATGCTATAATGTATTAGAAAGTCGCGAAATAAAGTGCTTTTCTTATACGTTAGTCTAAAAGACCTTTTTGTTTGTAGTAGTTTATTTTGCTGGAAGATTTTAAGTGTTTTATGAGTGATGTAAATTCCGGTAAGTTTACTTTGATAAGATAATTTATGTGGTTTTAATGCTTTTAATTCAATGGTTTCTTATAGAGACGTACCGAGTACTCGGTAACTACTCGGTACTCGGCATACTCGGCCAATTTGCCGAGTACTCGGTACTCGGCCAAATTCTGATCAGATACTCGGCCAATACCGAGTAGTTGCAAAAAATTGAATATTGTCCAAGACAGATACTAAAATTTATATTAAAAAAAGAGCAAGCATTGTATTCTGCAATCATTTACTATTAAAATTTATAAATCAAATTTAAATTTTGAGAATAATGAAGTTTGTAATGCTTCAATGGAATAAATCTTTATTTTAATGTCCCCAAAGTTAATAAAATTTGTTTTTAAAAAATTATGCAAAAAAAGGCAAGTATAGAAAATATGGAATTTATGTATTAAAAATGGATGGGAGCTCGTGGATTTAAAGGCATCCGATAAAAGTTGGATTTTTTTGTCGAATGTCTTTACATTCTTTAGCTCACATGTTATGCACTGAAAAAGACATTCCTTGTAACGGGGGGGGGGGGGGGCAAAAACACGTGTCTGCAGTGTTCCTGCACATTTGTTTTATCTGCTTTTGAAAAAAAATTATGTTTGGCGGACTAGAACTATAACTGTTTGGTATACAGTGAAACCCCTCCTAACCGACACCCCTCTTATGCGCACAATTTTTAATTCCCCAGTTCCAATGCAAATAACATCATTAAACCCCTGTCCTGCGGATACCTCTCTATTGCGGACAAAAAAAATTGTCCTGTTAGTGTCTGCATTAGAGGGATTTTATTGTTATTTGTTTTAATTCGAACTTGATTAATCATACCTTTTATTTATTTATTTTTGATTTTAAAAATAATTTTTTTGTAAAATTTTTGACACAAACAAAATTGTTTATGTAATGCGTAATTAAATTTCAGCAGGAATTTATTTTAAAAACTATTATATGGACCAGGAGGTCTATACTACTATTCCAATAAGTTCAAAATTCATCACGTGTGTCGGTGGTTCTTAAAACATAATTGGCACTTGGTAACTCGGCCGAGTGGTGAAAGGCCGAGAACTCGGTACTCGGCCGAGTAGTGGAAGGCCGAGTACTCGGTACTCGGCTACTCAGTCAAAGTGCTACTCGGTACGTCTCTAGTTTCTTATTTTAAAAAGTGACAAAATATCATTTTTAAGCACATTGAATTAGTAGATATAAACGTATATTTTTTCTAAGAATTCTTTAATAGCAGTTTTTATTATTTTAAATCTCTCTCTATATATATATATAATTCTTTTTAGATGTTTCCTTAATAGATGAATATTTAGTAATAACGCAAAGGGAATCTGTTCTTTCAAATTTTGGTAGTCAGGTCAGCATTCAACGTAAGAAATTCATTTTATACCAATGTTTTGTAGTAACTCTTCAATTATGTTCATTCTAAGCAAGGATCGATTTACAGACCTCGAAACCTTGGAGGCACAAAACCTTTTGGGTCTAAGAAAAACAGCAAGTTTCAGCAAATCTGCATGATTTAAAGCGTAATATCAAAATGTAATGTTTTAGACGAGAGCAAATTTGAAACATTCTGAAGCTCCCCTCCCCGCGAAAGTGCATAGAAGTTCTACTAAATCTTGAAGTACTTTGCGAAGTTTAATAAGAGAATAGATTAATAAATTAAATAAATCTTCAAAGGAAGTGGGGTACTAAAATTACCCCATAATCCCTCCCCCTCCTTCTCTGTCTATATATCTCTCTCTCTGTCTGTCTCTCTCTCAGTCTGTCTCCCTCAATCTTTCTCTCTATCCCTCTGTCTGTCTTTCTGAGTCTTTCTATCTGTCTCCCTCAGTCTTTCTGTCTGTCCGTCTCCCTCCCTCTCTGTCTGTCTGTCTCTCACGGTCTTTGTCTCTCTGTCTGTCTCATGAATTAAATAAATCTCTAAACGAAATGGGGTTTAGTAAAATTTCCCCATAACCCCTCCCCCTCCCTCTCTATCTTTATCTATCTATCTGTCTGTTTTTCTCTCTGTCTGTCTCCCTCAGTCTCTCTCTCTGTCCGTCTCTCTCAATCTTGATCTCTCTGTCTGTCTCTCTTTGTCTTACTTTCTCTCTCTGTCCGTCTCTCTCAATCTTGATCTCTCTGTCTGTCTCTCTTTGTCTTACTTTCTCTCTCTGCCTGTCTCTCTTTGTCTTACTTTCTCTCGCTGCCTGTCTTTCTCATTGTTTCTCTTAGTCTCTCTCTCTCTCTCTCTGCCTGCCCGAATCTCTTTCTCTCTCTTTCGCACACTCTGTCAACTACTAATTTTTATAATACAAACTGAATGCCAGTGTGCAGCTAAAGTATGTCACTTTTCTATTTTGTTCTAAAAAAAATTACATAGATATTTCTATCGAAAATTGTAAAGGATATAGCCGCAATATGGAGCGTGTACTGTATCGGAGATAAAATTTTGTCTATAAATCTTGCTGTACTACCTTTTAGTCAAGACCTTATGACTGCGCTGGCGCACTATTTTCCTCCAGATCGGTGTTATCAGGTTTTCTGGCCACTGCAACTAACCATTGTTCGGCGATAATGCATCTTTGCATGAGGTAATCGATGAGTCCGCCGCGCTAAGTGGCTGGCTAAGATAACCCAAGAAGGTTCTTTTCTTACCAAGTTTTTATTTTTTCCCTCCCCCGAGCGACAAGTAAAAGCACAAATCGTGACATCCCATTCCTTCGGCCTGCTGACGTGTAATGGATCCCCTAAGTGAACGGTGGCGGTCACATTTGTGTCGTTGTCATGGATACGGAATGGTGGCCCACAGTCATTAAATGTTCCATAAAAGGAGAGAAAGGGGCATTATTATGGTTCCTCTACATACACACGATTCCATTACGACTATCGCCGACTCGTTATTGATTCAGATTGTTTGATGATGATGTCCAGTTCGTTTAAAGGGATTTTCTGGAATGACAACCGTTTTCCATGCGTCCATTTGGAGTGATGCATTGTGTTAGAAAACTTTCGATTGGGGGATATTTCCTCGAGATTGAACGGTCACTGCATTTTGCTCTTCGGGATAACTGACCTAGTTTTCGTAATATGTCTTAGTCTTTTACCTTTTACAACTAGGGGCGTGCATAGGGGGGGGGGGGAGAAAGGAAACCTGAAGAAGTCATTTGTGACGGGCCATAAAATTTCTGTGCATGTCCCTGTTTACAACATGAGGGCCCATAAGGCAGGGGGCGTAGTGTGCTTGAGTCCCCCTCTAAGAATTAATTATGCCAAAAATAAAAAAAATCTGTTTCAACGCAAGTTTATTATAAAATACAATGTTCTTTCTTTATGTGTTGTAATTTTAAAAACAAGTTTCCGGTATGTTCATTTTGAAAAAACTCAGTCATCCTAACCATTTTACTTTGCTCCACATTCCCCTACTTTTGATTGAAGGAAAGAACCCCATTCCTCTTAGGTATCAACTTTTCGAGCATAAATTTATTGAAACGTATTTTCATAAATACAAATATTGTGTTTAACAATTGCTTTTATTGGAATAAAAATAAAATATCGTTTTGTTCACAAGATTATTTTCTTTATCTTTACTAATAATAAAGCTGAAAGTCTCTCTGTCTGGATGTCCGGAGGATGGCTGGATCGATCTCTGTGACGCGCATAGCGCCTAGACCCCTCCTCCGATTTTCATGAAATTTGGCACAAAGTTAGTTTGTAGCATGGGGGTGTGCACCTCGAAGCGATTTTTCGAAAATTCGATGTGGTTCTTTTTGTATTCCAGTTTTAAGAACAAAATTATCATAAGATGGACGAAATTATCATAACGTGAAATCGTAACAAGGGCACAAGTCAATTGGCGAGATACGAAATAATCATAACGTGAAACCGTAACGTGGATACAAGCCAATTGGCGAGGAAATTCACCATACATTACTTGTAAATATACAGGCGAACCAAAAGACCTTTTTAATTTTTCTATTACGGGCAAAACCGTGCGGGTACCACTAGTATTATTTCATAAATAACGAACGAGTTTGTTCATTTTAAAAACGATATTTATGTTTTGCGCAAAATAAATCTCATCCAGGGTCTAGTTTTCTTTCTTTACATGCAATTTTTCTTATTTCGAGAGTGGGTGATAATTGTTTTAACCTTTAGTTGAAAAGCAAACTTTGCGGGATGAAATATTAAGTGCCCTCTTTCTCTGCTTTTTACTTTGAATGATTAATTAATACACTTTGAAGAAATGAGAAGAGATGTAATTGGAAGGGAATTGCTTTTAAAGTAACAGTAAATGATTTTTTTTCATATTCCAAAATGATTATTTTTAATTGTTTTGTAGTCTCGTTTGATTAAACGTTAGTCGTTACTTTTAATTTGTAAAAAAACTTTTAATTAGTTGTATATCTTCCGTTAATTGAAATTTCCTTTCTCCGACAGTCTAGTTTTAATCAGTGTTTAAATTTTTTAAGATTAAGACTTCAGCCTTAAAAAAGGAAATAATTAAGTATGTTTTACAGTTTTAACATAAATTTCAAACTTAAAAAAATGGTTATTACAATGTTAGGTACTTAAGCAATGATCATTTTTTCAGTGTCCTTGAATATCAACCGAAGCAGCGTTCTCTTAACGTGTATTCACTATTCATGTTAAAATTTTGTCCCTCATTTTCGAAAAAAATACTTATTGTTTAAGCTTATATTCACTGAAAAATATTAATTTAAATCTTGTGAGAACACTTATTTTGTCGCAAAATATAGCTAAAACCAAAGAAAATTAAATAAATACTGATAAATTAAAAAATATTGATAGGCATTGAGATGAGAAAATGTGAGACTGTTCTCCGCCTGTTAATATTTTTTTCAGAAAATGATCTTTTGACTTTGAACAAAATTTTTTTTGATACCCCTACGAAAACTCTCGTGATAAAACTCTTTTACTTCGAGTAGCCTCAAAAATCGTTCTAGCACCACAGACATACACTCACAGTTTTACCAAAAAATGGTCAAATTGGGTTCAACACAGCTTAAAATGTTGGGCTTGGGGCAAAAATGTGATATGCCACGTGATGTGAATTTTTCAGTAGGCTAATTTGCAACTTATCTTCTTCCTAATAATAAAGCTGAAAGTCTCTCTGTCCGGATCTCTCTCTGTGTCAGGATCTCTGTGACGCGCATTGCGCCTAGACATTTCGGCCGATTTTCATGAAATTTGGCACAAAGTTAGTTTGTAGCATGGGGGTGTGCACCTCGAAGCGATTTTTCAAAAACTCGATGCGGTTCTTTTTCTATTCCAATTTTAAGAGCAAAATTATCATAAGATGGACGAGTAAATTACGAAATCATCATAACGTGGAACAGTAACATGGGTACAAGCCAATTGGCGAGAAAACTCACCATACATTATTTGTAAATGTACAGGCGAACCAAAAGACCTTTTAATTTTTCTATTACGGGCAAAGCCGTGCAGGTACGACTAGTTACTAATACTAAAGCTCTAAGTCTCTCTGTCTGGATGTCTGTAGGATGTCTGTGACGCGCATAGCGCCTAGACCGTTCGGCCGATTTTCACGAAATTCGGCACAAAGTTAGTTGTAGCATGGGGGTGTGCACCTCGAAGCGATTTTTCGAAAATTCGATTTTGTTTTTTTTTCTATTCCAATTTTAAGAACACTTTCCGGAGCCAAATTATCATAAGATGGACAAGTAAATTACGAAATTATCATGACGTGGAAATGGGAGAGCGAATGAGCATAGCCAATTGGCTAGAAATTCGTCATCCATTATTTGTAAATATACAGGCGAACCAAATGACCTTTTAATTTTCAACTACGGGCAAAGCCGTGCGGGTACCACTAGTGAAAAATATTTGTAGAGTTTTTCAAAGCTATTATACATTCTGCAATACTAAAACCAGATCTATTTTTCGCCAAATGACATAACCCATTGTCATGTTTATTTCAATTTTGTGAAGAACAAAAATTTTGATCGAAAAGTCACTCCTTGTGGCTTGTCACATTTCTGCCTCGAGCCCTTCAAATGTGTAAACCCTTAACAACTCGAAATTTTCTACAAATCCAATATTTCCTCCTATTTATTAGCTGGAAAAGAAATTAAATATGTAGCCAGAGTTCAAATAATTAAAACTGAACTAGATGTTGCTTAAAAGGTGGTAAAGCTTTCCATTAGCATACCACTATGATTTACCGAGAGAGAAATTAGTTTCGCTCTGCTTAAAAGCATTTTTGTTTTCTTTTTATTTCCAACATATATCTCTGTCAAAAACTATTATGAATGGAATGAGATTACTATGTTTTTACCCGCCATTAGACGATATTGTGTAGACACCATTAAATGTTTGCACGTGTTGTAAATTCTCAATGCGTCCATCCGATTAGGATACCTTTCTCGTGTCAACCTGTTTTAAAATCGTGTAAATATTCATATGTTTTAAAGTATTGGCAGGCGGTATATCGGTGTTTCGTCATTAGTTTATGCGATGTCAGCCTAATGACTGCACTAATGTCGTTTGTTTCCTGTTTGCAAGGTTAATGTTATGTTTATGTCCGCTTATGAGTTTTTAGCAATAGTTATGGAAATTTTACTGAAGCTAAAGGAGCTAGAAAAAAAAGTCAAACTTCGAATGCATTAAGTATCGTTTTTCTCCTGCTACACTTGTTTTCTTCGTTTACCAAGGTCTCCCCTCCCCCCTAATTTTTTTCTTATAGACGTGAACTTATCAATACATATAATAAACTAGAAAATTGGCCGTCGAAATATGACGGATGAAAATTGCTTCTACATTTAAACGAAGCAATTGCCTGTTTGGTGATATTTTGATAGTTGAAGTTTTAACCCTAACTCCAGTGGATTAACCCTAAACTGCAGTAGGTAACGTTCATTGTTACCACTTTTTCGTTTCTACATTTACCTTGTATGACAGTCTTACCAGTAAAACAGTTCAGTTACCGGATCCAGTCCAGCCTTGTCACAATAAAGCCTTTCCTTGCATGTCAAACAATGCCAAAAAATATCATAAAATTACGTATGAAACACTTACTGCATTTTTGATGCTTCAACGATGAAGTAATGCCGTCACGCATGCTACGGCGCGAGTTAAGGCCCCTATATATACGAGCCGGCGCATCATTTTTAGATTAGCCTTTTTGGATCGGAGCGCGTGTTTGAGTGGTTGTTTTTTTTCTGGTGAGTAATCGCCTTTGGTTATTGTTCACTGCGAGCGATTATTAGTGGCACGCCAATTGTTTATTAAATAAAGTATTATTTTTGGCAAGTTTGGCGAAACCCGAGACTTTGCTGCGGTAATCCTAGCAGAGCAACAATGAAAAATCCGATCCAAAATGGCTAAACTTAAGCTGATACGTCGGCCTGTCTATATAGCGGCTCTAGATCAGTGTAAGGTCCCTATATATACGAGTCGACGCATCAGCTTAAGATTAGCCTTTTTGGATCGGAGGGCGTGTTTGAGTAGTTGTCTTTGCTGGCGAGTTATTGCGTTTGGTGATTTTCACTGTGAGCAATAATTAGCGGCACGTGAATTGTTATTAAATAAAATATTATTTTCGTTAAATTTGGCGAAATCCGAAACTTTGATGTGATAACCCTTGCAGCGCAACAATGAAAAATCCGATCCAAAATGGCTAATCTTAAGCTGATGCGCCGGCCTATCTCTACAGCGGCTCTAGATCAGTGGTATTCGCTGTTATATACATGAGGATAAGCTGTTTATTTGTGTGTTTGTGACGCATGGTGAAACAGTGAGCTCTAGAAACCTGAAATTTGGTATACAGATGTAGTTTTTGCTGATAATATGTACCTCCGAACCCGATTTTTGTTAAATTAATTCGAAAAAAGTTATTTAATGAAAAGCTCAACTAAAAACTCCTCGCAAGTTGAATTTAGTTAATGTCAAAATCATCTGCAGAAAATATAGCATTGCTAAGTTTTAACCAATTTTCCGCATCATGTTTCAATTTTGAATATTTTATTTATGGATAAATTCAGTTTAAAATTAAACAATACAAGTGCGATCTTTGGTTGATTCGGGGAATGCTATAGAAAGAAATTTCGATTTCAAAACGAGTTATCCATTTAGCCTGCGTTTTAGTAGCGCTTAGAATTTTCTTAATTTCTCAGACATAGGTTAGAAAGAGTTGCAAAATTATATTAATCTGTTAACAGGATATTTTGTATTGGGAAAACATTCTTTTTATGCTCAATCCATGCTTGTTTTCTTTTGCTATGGAACCTTGTCCGCTCATTGTGGCCCAACTTTTAGCAAAAATATCAAATTTTAATTTTTTGAAGCGTCTAAAAAGAATAAGAATCAATACAAATTATTATTATTATTTATCGCACTTTATAATATTTATAAAATTATGAAAATAATTTTGCTATTCAGAATTTTTATTCTGACTCAAAAAAAATTCAATTTGCTTTTCAATTTTTATAACTTATGTGTACAGATTCGTTAAAACTAAAACACAATACTCCGATTATAAAAGTAAGTTTTAATGTATTTTAATTTAAGTTAACAAAATCTTTCGCGTTTGTTTTTCAACGACTTCAATCATGGGAAAAAATTCAATTATTTATGTGCGTAATCACGACCAAACGATTTTTTTTTTTTTTAAATTCAAATGCCCCTCTGATTTGTGAAATGCCAAGCTTTTCATTATTCTTGAAAATATTCAATGCAAATAGTTTAATTAAAATCGACTTTGTTTCCAGATTTGCTTTAACTAAATTGGATAAATGGTTTAGAAAGTTTAGATAAATCGATTGTCTCTATTAATTTAAATGTGCTGACGATTCTGAACATTAGGGGAATTCCTCCAAATTGATCATTCCGTTATCTATCTATGACAGCAGTTTAATTATAAAACAATAATAATAATTATGATGATAATGATGATGATAATCTGAAGCTGAATCAATTAAATACGTTGAAAACATCGACTCTTTTCACAAACAAATTTATATGCATTATAATATTGAGCACTATAATACATAAAAATTCTAAGTGTTATTTATTTTTTCTCTCTCGAATAAATCAAAGGTTAGTGTTTCGGTTTCGCAGTTTGCATCGACAACCAATTAAATTGAACCGCAGAGTAAATACAAACACTAGAGTGCGTGTTCCTTTATCCGCGAGGTAGAAATCGACTTTCAACATGAGGAAAAATGTAATGGTTAAATAGGAGGGAAAGAGGATTCTGTATTTGGCATCTTTCTCGCCATATTTTAACCAAATTATTACGTGTTTAACTTAATTTTGCACATTTGGCTCAAAGTGACCGTTCCTCTCGCCAAACGGTAATAGTCCAAAAGCACTCTCTAGTTGTTATTTTCTTTATTTACAGTGATTGATTTTAGCTATTCAAGTGGCGACTTATTTATTGTTCGTTAGTTTTTTGGTGGTTGATAAATATTTTATTTATTAAGAAACGGTAGGCTATGTTAAAAAATTGACAAATTCCAAACTCTTTCTTTTCCCTTTTATTTATTTACAAAAAGTTTGTATCAGTTTCCCGATGTCTTTTATTGTTTTAAATTTTAAAAGATTTCAATCCTATCTTTGAAATGAAGTTCAACTTTAGAGCAACGAGAAGCCATGCTAATACTGTATCAGATTTATAAGCCCTTATACATAGTTTCATTTGTTTTAAAGTAATTTACTAGATTTTTTTTTAGCCCTTTCAGTCTGAATTATGAAATACTTAACCAAATATGTTTATATTGGTACACAGTATGTAAGGTATACGTACACAGTTTGGTACACACTATGGTGAAGGTTATCTTACAGACGAAATTTCAAGTTCGTAGAGAAAAAATTAAAAGAGTTATAATCCGTGCAATATTCCGACCTAATATTTTTTAATTAATATTTCAGGAATAAAAAGATGAAATATCAGACAAACTTCATTGAAAAATGTTTTCCAAACAATAATAAAACATAATATGAGCATTTGAAATGATTAATAAAAACTAATATATTTTTTTAAAAATCAGAAAAAATCCACACCTTTGCGACGAGAATCCATGGTTGGAAAAATGAGCCCCTCTCTATCTCTCATTTCCTGTATGCTAGTGTTATTAATCCCAAAACGAAAAATTCTGTCGCAGATAATAATAAACTGAATGTAAAGAGTCAATTACAAAAAAAAAAAAAAATCAAGTAATTTAATCAGTTAGCAGTTTTTTATAGCTTGTCCGGTATACCGGACGCCAGGTCTGAAAGGGTTCATAGAAGTATCCGAAACTTGACACAAAATATAAAAAGTTCCGACTACTAAAATAAAATCCTTCAAGTTAAGAACTCCCAACTCGTCCTGATTATTCGTAAAACCGACTTACCAAGTAGCCTCCTCGCAAAACAAATGAAGCAAATATTTTGACTCATCGAAGGATTTTCGTAGTAACCATGGCAATGAAAATAAATTGAAACAGAAATCCAGTGAAATAACATTTTTCTCGGTTCGGTGTTAGGGCCCGGAATAAATTTATCTTTGTTATGTGATAGAACAAATAAGAATTCTTTAAATTTAAATCCTCAAGAAAGGAATTCACTGCTGCGAACAGGAATATATTCTGTTAACCGTAAACTAGACAAAAAAATAAATAATTTTCTCCAGCGTCGGAAAATCCATGCATGCACAAGCGGAATTTCCCTTCCAGGAGATAGAAATATCAACCGAAAAATTATCCGCCCGGAAATCCAAAATGAATCATGAACTAAGACTCCTGACTGTGTAAAAATCCCTTACTCAAACAAACCGCCTACAGTTAGAGTAAGAGAAAAAAAGAAAACTGTGACAGAGACTGGGATTAAAAAAATAAGAAAAGGTGGAGAAGTATTTTGAAAAGCACAAATCGGGATAAGTTTACGGGGCTGTTTGAAAAGTCAATGTAAGGTTTCTCACGGTCGTTGCCGCGTATTGATTACTCGGCGGACCAGAGCGAGGGGAAATCGAAAACCTGGGTCACCAGACGGAATTAGCTCTGGAGACGGGAAAAATGGAGTCTGGAGCATGTCTTTTGATCTTTTAACTACACGAGAGACTCGATTTGAATAATGCGCTGACGGTAAATATCGAAATGGAAATTTTGAAATGCATATTTACGAATTAGGAGAGATTGCATAATGGTTAGTTATTTTTAGGAATGTATGGTTGTTGTAAAACGGCGGAAATGGTAAATGACTAGTGGTCTTCGCACGGCTTTGCCCGTAGTAGAAAATTGAAAGGTCATTTGGTTAGCCAGTACAAATAATGGATGATGAATTTGTCGCTAATTTGCAATGTTAATTTGTTCGCCCAAACTATGGTAATTTGCTCGCCCACGTTATGGTAATTTACTCGTCCATGTTATGATAATTTGCTTAGTAAAATGTTCTTAAAATTGGAATAGAAAAAGAACAAAATCGAATTTTCGAAGAATCGCTTCGAGGTGATAGACTTTCGGCTTTATTATTAACCGACTTCAAAAATGGAGGTTATGATTTCGTCTTGCGGCTTTTTATGTTTGTTTTCGTATTACTCCAAGAATACTGGACCGATTTGAAAAATTCTTTTTTTTGTTTGGAAGGGTATACTTTCCAGATGGTCCCATGTTAATTTTGTCTAGATCTGATGAGGGCTCCCGTAGAAATCTAAGAAATTTTAAATTTCATACGTTGTGACTGCGTAAACCAGCTTTCGTCAGCTACGAGATACGTAACAGGTCACGTGGATTTGGAGTAAACGGTGCATTTTTTCGACGGAGGAGTCTTGTCTTGAACAATATTAAATTCTCACGCCTTGGGATGTTTGATTTTCACGGAGCCGCCTGTTAGTTTTAATTATATTCTTGCTAATGTATTTATTACTCATGTAGCATATCAGTAAATTAAATGTATTTTGCTGCGAAAATAGTTGAATTAATTAATTTGATATAAAAATTTTTTTGCTAATAAATAACTTCATTAAGTCATTAAAGTTTTTTTTTTTTAATATTTTAGTTTTGAAATATATTTAGCGTTCCATTCAAAAGGAATTGAAGACGAAAACCCGCCTCACCCCCTCTGGCGATTAAATTTATATTCCTCAATAAATGTATCGTAACTGATGTCGGGTCATTCCATAGAAATGTCAACCTCAACCTCAGAATTTTTTTTTCCACAAAGCCTTAATTGTGACCTATAATTTCATTCAGCATACTTTCTAGTACATAAATCCAGTAACAGTTTGCAAAAATTTCATTCGGTGTTTTGCTTCTGGCTCTAAACGTGCGAGGTTGTAGAAAAGGCTTAGCTTGTGCAAAAAACATGCGTCTACGTTTTCTTGTGTAATGTAAAAGTTTTTGCAAATTTTTAAAAGTACTATGTTTATTCTAAATGAATAGATGTTGGCCCAACAAAATTAACTGTTTTTTTTTGCATACATTATAAGCTAAGTCTTTTAATTAGTTTGGTTATTTCTCAGAAAATATTTACGTTACGTTAGTCACAAAAATGTATTATTTTCTGCTTAAAATTTAAACCAGATGACTGAACCAAACAGCACTTTTTATTTTCTTACATCTGTGTCATATCTACTTAAAAAGTGCAAAATATTTATTTTAGTATCAGTAGATATAAAATAATTAGTGTGACTAACGTAACATTTGAGCTGTGACTAACGTAACAGTTTGCATGTGACTACCCTAACATTTTAAAAATGACTGCTAATATTTAAAACTTATTTAATTTATTGAAAATTTTCATGAACAATTTTGAATATGTAGGCATTCTATATTGGTTAAAAATATAAAGGGTAAAAAATACCAGTGATATTACATTGTAGACCTTCTGTTTACTTAGAAAAATACTTTTTTAAAGGTCTTTATAAAGATACTTCCAATTTAAAGAATTAATAAAAAAGAAAAAGGGTGAGTAAAGCAAAATGAGTACTCTGCTGAATGTATATTTAACACAAGAATCCAAGCTTAAAAATTAAGATAATAGAAATACAGTTTTAACAAAGAAGAACGTCTCTATTTTTTAGAAAATACATCTCCACCTATTTATTAAAATGAAGTAACGGCTGCTCGTTGGAAAACATTTGAAGATGTTACATGACACAGTGACAATAAGCGCTGCTGCCATATATTTCAGAAAATGCAAGAATGATCATTTAGAAATTCAAACATTTGCGGTGATATCTGGAATTAAAATTCATTCTGCAAAAACGTTCGAATATTTTTTTCAATATTACATTTTAATTCAAAAGGATGCACAACACTATTCGTTTGATGAATTAGTAAACCTTTAAAAATAATATGCCATTGAAAAGTACTACGGAGTTTCTTATGACGATAACTAGTATATCAGCAGAATACTAGAATTCAGTGAAACTACCAACTTGCAAAAAGTTAATTTTTTAAAACAGAGATATTTAGGATTTAATTAGCCGAAGAATGATGTTATTCAGTTTGTAAAAAGAGTTTTTTTATTTGTTTATTTTTTTTTCGCACATTCAAATTGAGTTAATTGAACTGAATCCTTCCATTCAATTTCTCACACTAATATAGAAAAAAAGTAAAGAAAGAATCATAATACAACACAAAGAAGGTTCCTAAAAAGTGTAAAAGTAATATAAGAACACGAAATTAATTATAAAAAGTTTTTTATATGCATTCATTGCCTGTTATTCGATGGTTACGTTAGTAACGTTACGTTAGTCACACACAGTTTTTCGGAAAAGTACCATTTAGGGCCAAAATTAATTCGTCTGCAACAAATCTGTAGTACGATTTTAAAAATAGATTGTTTACCTCTTACAAATATATCGGCCAATTTTAAATGTCTGCCTAAGTTTCAGAAAAATTTGCCTCGTAACATAAGCATTGTTTCTTAGGGTTTCAAAACTGTTACGTTAGTCACGATGCCTTTTTTGGTGAAGAAACACCTGCCAACGCTTATTTTGCTTCAAATTCTTAATAGAAATGAAAAATAGTCACCTTGTACATTTTAAATCTGCATATTAAATTAAAACACATTTATTTTTACTCCCGATGTAAATAAAAAGAGTTTGAAAATCAGCTGCGAATGTTACGTTAGTCACTATGGAATGACCCTGTCCGATTTCTGAGAATCATAAATCTTTGGGATTGAGAATGTGTAGCAATAATACTTGACAATGGTAAACTTTTTTTGTATTTTCGCTTTAATGAAGGTTGCCTTTAACTCCTCGTTTGTTCCACTCTCTGATACTGTTCCTAAAAATGTTTGAAGAAACAAATAAGGGACGCTGTGATACATAATTCTTGTGTAAGAAATCCTCAGGGGAATTCTTCAACCAGCTACACAAGCATGTGTAGTCAGATACATAGTAAAAGGTAAGTTAAAAAATCCCCCCTCCCACCTCCAGGGACTGTGGGACTGAGGGAGTCCCACCTCCTGGAAACATTTCTGGATCCGCCCTTGACTATGGACTCCCAAATTTCTAAAGCCACCACTGCCCTGTTGTCACAATTTCCAGTCGCCCCTCCTCAAAGCTTGACATCATTTCTGATGACCCCAAACTCATTAAAATGCTTGAATATGTATAGATAAAGGGGCGTACACATGAGGGGAGGGGAGAAAAGGGACACCTGTTGGCCTGAGCCTGCCGGGTCCCTGATAGTTTAAAATGAGAGGTGAAACTTTTGTTGGCATGTAGGATAAACGATAAGGAGGTGGCCCGTAAAAGTCATTTGTGGCGGGCCCCAAAATTTCTGTGCACGCCCCTGTATGGATACACAAATGGATGACACGCACGTGACAATCAAACAAAAATGTGTTCGATACTGCTACTGTTCAACAACTCACTACCGCATATCTATACCAAGAAGCTATCGGACATTCGTAATATCCCCGTTAATCCTTATTGTCTTTAGCCTCATTTCAGTTGATGTTATTGATATTAGCATTTCAATTCGTTGGATTAGTTTCTCCAAAGCAACAGTTTGCCATTATCCCTGATATTGGGCAGAATTTCTCGGTGCTTAGCATAGTGCATCTGACTTACGACAGCCAGAAGCTGCCATCGAATGGATAATCGATGACATTCTCCGTGTTGCCAGGACATTGTATTGTAATAAAGCGTGCTGAGTTTTTGCCTTGGGTTTTCTGTCTGGCTTCTGTATATTGATTCGAAATTTTAATACAGGCGTAAGATTTTTGATATGATTTATGGGTGTCCTTCATTGCTACATATTTCGTTGCTTCAAATGAAATATAGTTTTTTATCCGTAGTTTACCTGTAATTTATTGAACCGTTGATTAATTAAACGAGCTGATGTGTGAATCACATGACTTCCTTTTACTCCAATTTAATGTCATTTCCCCATTACTGGCAATTTTAATGTGATTCAATAGTTTACCCTCTCTTTCACCAACAGTGGCCAAATAGAAAAATTAAAAAAAAAAAAAAATCGCCAAGTTTTTTGGCGAAGAAGACAGGCGATATATCGCCAAATGTCCACCAAATTATAACACCGCATGAGTTTACACCGAAATTAGCAATGATTCCCCCCCCCCCCAAAAGGGTCAAAAGATCCCTTTAGAAACACCCGAATGCTACCAAAAAGGGAGGTGCACAACTAGACTCCACTAGGAGTCTCCGTACCAAATTTCAACTTTCTAGGACATACCGTTCTTGAGTTATGCGACATAAATACGCACATACATACTAACGTACATACAGACGTCACGAGAAAACTCGTTTTAACTAAAATCTCAATATTCATTCAAGAGTGAGTAAAATGGAAATTAAGGTCGATTTTTGAGTAAAAATTTTGTCGCGAATACAATACTTCCTTTTTTGTAAAAGGAAGTAAAAAAAAACGAAGTCATATTTTGGTATAATTCTCTACATAGTCTAATATTTTCGAGGGCCCCAGAAACTAGAGGGCCCTAAGGAGGGTTTTATAGGCCAAATAGCTAATCAGATCCGGATGTTCGCTCTTAGAAGAAAAAAAAATCGTCGCCAAGTTGGCGAAAAAACTTGGCGACCAAAAGCTTGGCGATACGTCACCAAGTGTTTACCAAATTATAACACCACTTAAGTTTGCATTGATATTAACAATGATTTCCCCCCAAAAAGGTGCAAAAGACCCCCTTAGGAACATCCGAAAGCAACCAAAAGGGGAGGTGCACAACTAGACCCCACTACGAGTCTATGTACCAAATTTCAATTTTCTAGGACATACCATTTTTGAGTTATGCGAGATACATACGCACATACGCACATACGCACATACACACATACGCACATACATACAGACGTCACGAGAAAAGTCGTTGTAATTACCTCGGTGATGGTCAAAATGGATATTTCGCGTGTCTATACATTCTTAGGCACTTTTCCGCATGTGGTCGAATCGAAAAAAAAACTCAACATTCATTTGGGGGGGAGCAAAATGGAAATTAAGGGCGATTTTTGAGTGAAAATTTTTTCGCGAATACAATACTTCCTTTTTTGTAAAAGGAAGTAAAAAACTATCAACAACCCTATAAATACTATTTTTTTCCGAGACAGGACAGAGAGAATCGGAGAACGGGCAGACAAAGGAAATAGCCTAATCTGTCGTGCACGGAAGAACGCTTGTACGTTACGTGCGACATGTGGACGTACATTGTCCTGCTGAAATACTGCACCAGGGATGCTCTGAAGAAAGGGTAGTACCTCCGGCCTCACAGCATCTCTGAAGAAGCGCTCGCTATTGAAGTTACCCGTAATTTGGACTAGATGGGACGGCCCATGATATTCAATAGCACTCCAGACCATGACACCTGGCGTTATACCGGTATGAGGTCGGATTACGTCCTCTGGTAAATGACGTTACCATGTGTAACGTCTGACGCGTACACGTCCATCCTTATCGTGCAGATTAAGTCTGGACTCATCCGAGAAGACGACCTGTTGCCAGTTCGCACTCCATTGGGTGTGTTGATGGGCCAATCGAAGCCGGAAGTGATAACGGTTGAGGGTAAAGAGAATCTTTTATAGGGGAATCCTTGCATGCAGGCCCAGGCGCAGCAGACGTCGACGAACGTGGATGCAGCAAGTGTGACACCTGTAGCCATACTCCAACGTTGTGCTAGCGTACGAGATGACGCTATACGATCCATCACAGCTGGGCGGGTGAGGGGTCGATAATCTCGTGGCGTCGTTCAGTTGCGTGGACTGGCGTGAGTCCTTTGGCTAATTTCATCACCCTCTGTCCATCTTTTAGAAACATGTATCACAGTTGAGGTATTACGCCACGTGTGATTACTGATTTGACTTCTCTACACGCAAGTTCACCCTCACGCATGCATATCATGCGACCCTATCCGAACTCCGTTACTCTTTCGTATGACGCTCTGCGTTTTGGACGAGACATATTGAGTTCTAGAGAAACATCTACCATCAGCAGATAATCATACAATGATTTCAAAAAACCTTTACAGCCCTTTATATTCAGAGTCCATGCCGCAGTTTAGAGGGCGTAACTCGGCCCACTCATGCGCGACGTCTTTGTTAATTCTAATCATTTGCATATCTTATCTTGCTGTACATTTGCTGTGAATTTCAGTTCATTTGCATAATTCCTTCTTGGTGTTAAAATTTTTACAAACATGAGTGTATAATAGTAACTGTTCTTCCAGCGGCAATTCTTTTCCAGTATTAACATCATCTTCAACGATTTCCTCTTGATCAGAAATCGGTTTGTGTTTTCTTTTTATTAACCCTTTGGTTTGAAATTTACGATGAATTTGATCTTATCAGTTTCTTTTTCTTTTTCGTTTTTGTTTTCTTTTTGAAGTTCTTTACAATTATGTAAAGAAATTTCGTAACAATTATTTAAAGAGTTTCTGAAAATATGTTCCAACTGATTATGCCTTACCGCTTTGCAAATGATCAAGGTATCATAAATGTTATCTCGCGTGGTATAAAGCTGGATTGAGAGACAGAACAGTACGCTACTACCGGTGACAACAAATTATTGTTTGTTATGCAAACAAGAAAAAGGGTTTACTTGAAATTCAGTACAGTTGACACAAATATTTTTTTTAAAAATATCATAAAAATCGCTGCGATTGATGGTTGGAATAAATTGTTCATAGCACAAACACATTTGCGATTACTTAAAATTAGTTTTTACTAGAGGGCAAGTCAAGGAGATGGAGAAAATAGAAACGTGGTTCACATAAACTCACGAAAGTGCGATTCATCACACAATCTGGTGATGCAAATATCTCTTTGTAATCTTTCTACTACTTTTATTCATTGATATTCTATAAATTCGTGCTTTTCAAGCCAAATTTTACTTCACTGGATTTATTTTGGAACTGTGTTATCGAAAAAGAAATTTATATTTTAAATGACAGCTTATATCTAATTAGTTAAATTGAGATTCCCTTTAATTAAATATTACTTATTATTTTTAGCTAATACCGAAAATACTGATATTCTACCCCATCAAATACTGGTATTACGAAATTGCCAAATAGCTCCAAATACCGGCATCCGGTATTGCAATCACTGTACAGCAATTAGTTTATGTTTTCTTATGATTCTCTTGAGAAGTGTGATCTTGCTTACTCATGTTTCAGAATAATTTTGACAATGAATCAGGGTCATTCCATAGTGACTAACGTAACATTCGCAGCTGATTTTCTTACTCTTTCTACTTACACCGGGAGTAAAAATAAATTTTTTTTGGTTTAATATGCAGATTTAAAATGTACAAGGTGACTATTTTTCATTTCTACCAAGAATTTGAAGCAAAATAAGCGCTGGCAGGTATTTTTTCACCAAAAAAGGCATCGTGACTAACGTAACATTTTTGCAACCCTGAGAAACAATGCTTATGTTACGAGGCAAATTTTTCTGAAAGTTACGTAAGCATTGTAAATTGGCCGATATATTTGTAAGAGGCAAACAGTCTATTTTCAAAAATATACAACAGATTTATTACCGATGAATCTTTTTTGGCCCTTAATGGTACTTTTACGAAAAACCGTGTGTGACTAACGTAACGTGACTAACGTAACCATCGAATAGCAAGCAATGGATGCATATAAAAAGCTTTTTGTAAATAATCTCTTGCTCTTATATTACTTTTACACTTTTTAGGAACCTTTTTTATGTTGCATTATGGTTTTCTTTACTTTTTTTCTATATTGGAGTAAGAAATTGAATGGAAGGATTCAGTTCAATTAACTTAACTTGAATGTGCGAAAAAAAAATAAAAAAAAAAAATAAATTAAAGAAAACTGCTTTTATATATACTAACTGAATAACCTCGTTTTTGGGCTAGTTAAATCCTAAATATCTCTCTTTTAAAAAGTTAACTTTATACAAGTTGATAGTTTCACCAAATTCCAGTATTCTGCCGATATACTAATTATCGTCATAAGAAACTCCGTAATACTTTTCAACGGCATATTATTTGTTTAGGTTTACTGATTCGTCGAACGAATAGTGTTGTGCATCCTGAATTAAAATGTAACATTGAAAAAAAATATTCGAACATTTTTGCAGAATGAATTTTAATTCCAGATATCATCGCAAATGTTATAAATTTCCAAATGATCATTCATGCATTTTCTGAAATATGCTGCAGTAGCGCTTGTTGTCACTGTACCATGTAACATCTTCAAAGTTTTCCCCAACGAGTTGCCATTACTTCATTTTAATAATAGGTGGAGATGTATTTTCTAAAAAAATACAGACGTTCTCCTTTCTATTTTCTTAATTCGGACTCTTGTGTTGAATGCAAAATCAGCAGAGTACTCATTTTGCTTTACTCAACTTTTTTTTATTTTAAATAATAATTCTTTAAACTGGAAGTATCTTTTTAAAGACCTTTAAAAAAGTATTTTTCTAAGTAGACAGAAGGTCTGCAATGTAATACTACTGTCATTTTTCACCCTAAATATTTTTAATCAATATAGAATGCCTACTTATTCAAAATTGTTCATGAAAATGTACATTGAATTAAATTAAGTTTTAAATATTAGCAGTCTTTTTAAAATGTTACGTTAGTCACATGCAAACTGTTACGTTAGTCACAGCTCAAATGTTACGTTAGTCACACTAATTATTTTATATCTACTGATACTGAAATAAATATTTTGCACTTTTTAAGTAGATATGACACAGATGAAAGAAAATAAAAAGTGCTGTTTGGTTCATTTATCTGGTTTAGTTTTTAAGCAGAAAATAGTGCATTTTCGTGACTAACGTAACGTGAATATTTTCAGTGAAATAACCAAACTAATTAAAATACTTATCTTATAATATATGCAAAAAGAACAGTTAATTTTATTGGGCCAACATCTAATCTTTTAGAATAAACATAGTTCTTTTAAAAATTTGCAAAAATTTTTACATTACACAAGAAAACTTAGACGCATGTTTTTTGCATATGCTAAGCCTTTTCTACCACCTCGCACGTTTAGAGCCAGAAGAAAAACACCGAATGAAATTTTTGCAAACTGTTACTGGAATTATATACTATAAAGTATGCTGAATGAAATGATAGGTCACAGTTAGGGCTTTGTGGAAAAAAAAATTCCGAGGTTGAGGTTGACATTTCTATGGAATGACCCATCACTAGATTGTATAATGTGGCGATAGGATGATTTCCGATGTTAGATGGATTATACGATTCCACTCTTAAAACGTAGGTCAGGAAAGCTGATTTGCTCTGCCAATCAGTTATTTGCTTTGTACCTGCTCCTCGTTCTACCCAAACAAAAATAAACTCGTTGAAGGTAAAGCATCTTGTTATCAGAACCATACTCTACTCGGCTGACAAAGCACTATCTAATTTTCCTTTATTTTGATCGCTACAGCACTTTGTGAGACAAAATGCAAAAAATTATAGTTTAGTACTCAATTTTTAGAGGTCTCTCCAGGCGTTTTGCTCCAAAACTGGTTTATTTTTCTTATCGATCCGGGATTGAAATTTTGCGTACTAGATTTTAAAAAAAAATGTTGTTTATAACAAGAATAATTACATCTTCGATTAAAAATAAAATCTTCTTGCTAATTTATTTACGCTTAAAAAGGAACATTACTTTCGGGTGTCCCTAATGATTTGGTGCACTTTAATAAGTGGAAAAGTGCATTGCTAATTTCATAACCACCATCTTTATCACCCGTTGTTAAGTGTTCTGTGTACTATCGTCTTATCACATTGAATAAAAACGTTCAATTAATTCCTGACTGTGCCATATTTACAAAGTTAATACAAATGAACTTGAGACTTCGTTAGATGAAATGCGAGACGAGCTGCACCATATCCGTTAGTATTAATGTGGTTGATGCGGAACACGATCTCCAGTCCACTCGACACTAATTTGCGCTTAACCTACTTATATTCTTGGAATGAAAGGGCTCATCGCGATCTGCTCTAATTTCCCGATTCAGCGGTAGTTAAGACTTTAATGCGCATCGTGTGCTAGGAATCTGCTTTGATCCTTCAGTGCTATTATTGATCGGGCACTATACTGTATTATGCAATTTTAGATTATTGTCGTTTTCGTTCGGAATGGAATGTGAGGGTTTTGCTGGTTGCAGGTAAAAAAACGAAATTAATAAGCTATCAAGGATTGCATATTGATCGCTCATACTTTCATTGTTCATTTTATTTGATCAATCCTTGAGTGTTCAAATAAAATGAGCTTTTAAGATTTGGGGTTATTGAGTAACGTTCTACTCCTCTTTCAAAAGCATCCTTTAGAAATATGTCGTTTTTGTGATTACCACTCTAAATGAATAAGTAGATAAATCAACAAATGAGCGAGCAAGGTTTCTTATTGTTTGCTCCTATTGTTATTGCTCGATTTGTTTGAGCAATCAAGTACAGCTTGATAATCTGGCGTTTTTCTTTTTGATTGGCACTCTAAATAAATAAGCATATAAATAAATAAATGAGCCAGCAAGGTTTGCTTTTTAATTGCTCATATTGTTATTGCTCATTTAATTTGAGCAATCCTTGATTGCTCAAATGTGATTTGAGCAACCATTGTTCATTTTGGTTTAGCATTCAAGGATTGCCCAAATAAAATAAGCCATGAGGATTTCTTATTGTTTTCTTTGTACCGTGAGTAGCTGTACGCTCCTCTTTCAAAGCCATCCTTCAAAACAAGCGTTTTGGGGGTCGAGAAACGTACTAAAAGATTTAGAATTATCCTATTTATCCAATGTTTCCTGTCTCGCCTCTGCCGGGCTTTAACTAACAAAGATATTAATTAAAACCCCCAAAAGACTTTTTTTTTTTTTGACCGTTCGTTTCAGAAAGCTTTATTGAAGACTTCGCGTGACATGAAAATTTAGTTTGGGAAAAAAAATATTTTCTTAATCGGCAGTAATTAATTTTCGTCTGCTTTTCTAACATTAAATCAATTTGGTGGTTTTCTTCTCTCTCAAACTGGATTTTATTCTGCTTGCTGTTACTTCTGTTTTTTTGGGTTATTATTGTTAACATTTTGATGTCGAATCTTTAATGATACAATTAAGTTTTCAGAATCAGCTAAGCTCTTCCTAGAGTTTTGACAGTATGCAGTAGGGATCAACATCTGCCATTTAATTTCATGTGCCCAAACATTTCTCTTATCCTCAACTGAGGTAACTTTGACCTCTTTGGGGTACAATTGGCCCAACAATCGAAAAGAGGAAGCTGTTTATTCTGTATGAGTCGTAAGAGAGTGATTATAACTTATTTTCAGGAAGCTGGTCGAAACAGCACTGGCTTGACTTAATCATTACTGGTCGTACTGATTGAATTTTCGTTTGTTGTTCCAATGTTATAAACGGCCTAACTTTCTCTAGTCGGCTGTATCTGATGAGAGCCAATGCGTGCTCCTTGTCAGTTACGTCGCAGTGCCCCTCCCGCTCCCCCAAAAAGAGAAAAAAAAGAAGAAAAAAAGAAAAGAAGAAGAAAAACGGGGGGGGGGAGAAAAGAACGGGGGGAAAAGAAAAAAAGAGGGGTGTGGGAGAAAAAAATCAAAACTGCTAGAAAACAATTAACTCTATTTTAAGTGCCACAACAGTAAATACCAAATGAATAAATTTTACTCAATCTTTATATTTTCTCTTATTCGGAGTCCCCCCCCCCTTTCTTTTCTTTCTTTCTTTCTTTCTTTTCCTTCTTTCTTTTTTTTGCGTCATTGTCGCCGGGCCCTCCCATGACCCGGGCCCCTAGTTTCCTACTAGGCTGATATGGCCTTTCTTCGAGCCTGTATCTGATAATAACTATTGCCGTTTGGTTTTCTTCCTTTCTTTTTCTTTCATTCCGATATAAAAAGAGGAACTCCCAAATAAATTGTTTAAATTGATTCGAAGAAAATCAGTTGGAAAAAAAAAACAGTTGATTTAATGGCGTTGCCTACGTTAGTTCTCAAAAAGAATAAATCCTTGTTTTTCTAACCTTTAGCGTAGGAACAAGTGACACATTCTATTCTACTTCTTTAGAAGAACTCAGGATCTGATGTCTCGCTGTTTCTATCCCTTGTTTATCCGAAAAAGCGCTTCTCCCCGCTTTTCCTTTTCATGCCATTTTCTTTTCGGCAGTGCAATGAAGGCAGGCCATTGCCAGGCAGAGAAAATAAGCAACAGGGGATTCCTTCGATGGGGGGCGGGGGAGGGGTCACTGGCTGACCACGCACACACCCACTGCACTATAAGAGACGGATCGATGTCTATTCCCCAGATGACGTCTTTCTTTATCCGCCGAATTATCTTAACTTTTACCGAAACATCCAGAGCTGTTGGAGCTGTTCATTCAGTTTTCCGGTTTGTTTTGCACCAATGTATGTAGCATTTTATTTACTTGGACTTCAAATTTGGGAGAATTTTTTTTAATTTCATTTATTGTTGTCTTGTTTCGATAATTTTGTCGAAGCTATTTTCCAGTATTTTAAAAACGGAGACAAACTTCGCCGTTGCGCAAAAATACCAGATATTTCGTAGTTCTAATCGCTTAAACACTAACGCTTAATTTTTACAGTTGAGAGGCAGTTAGAAACAAAGGGATGTAAGTGGATATTTTCAAGTTTTGAGTAAATCGCGTTTAAAGATAAGCTCCAAGGAAGGCTTAAATTTTTTTTTGTAAAACATGTTGAATAGTGGCGCCTATCAGAGCTATTAATGCTATTTGCTTGCCCCAAGACAAAGGAGAGGTTCACCTACCATTTGTAATGGTTATCTCTTAATTTTTAATTTTGTCTCTTACATCTCTTTGCTTCTCACTACCTCAGTTGTCATATAAGTCTATATACCTGGACGACCGAGCCTCGCTCGGCTTTAAAAGAATTATTTTTTGTCGAATTGTGTTTTTTTAAGGTTCAATACTTTTCCAAATATACATGAAAAGCTTCACACTAACGAAATATTATGTACTCGACCTTCTTATAACACTAAAGTACCAAACAAAGAAGATTCTGAATGTAATTAAATCAACATTTTGCTTTAAACTATCTGTTACGTTTGTTTCCACTATACAGTTTTCTCGTCCGTAATTAAAATATTTTGACCTTAGTTTTTCTATGGTGAAATCGGGTTTTAACCGAATACTTCCTTTCATACTATGATACGTTTCACGATTTTATCCCAATCGAGATTTTCTTTTTGAATAAGTACTTTTAGTTTTTACGCCAGAAAATGCTACATACAGCATGATATCCATCAAAACTGATGATCTACAAACCATTCCAACAAATGATAACAACTGTCTTAACACAACATAAACAATCTCAAGACATACACTTCTTCGAAATAAAATTTAGATGCGTGATTTAAAAAACATGTTAAACTATTTGAAGTGTAAAAAGAAAATAAATAAATAAAATAAAATAAAATAGGATGGTCAAGCAATAGTTTCACTTAAAAAGGAAAAAAAGCCTTACATCGACTTACATAATGCTTTTGAATTTGTTTTTAGCCAAGTGTGTTTGAAATTAGCCAAAGTGGCCAATATCAGCCAAGCCTGGCAACCCTAAGCAAGTATAAAATTTTAAAGCGAGAAGAGACAAATTTTCATTGTTATGTTTGCAAATCGTCTGCCTGATGCGTCAACTCACAGTTTTCTTCAAGGCTTAACTCAATTTGACTTTATATTAAAAAACTGTTTTTTGTAAAAAAAATCGCGTTTTTACAGAAAAAACACTGATGTAGATGAACTTAGAATGCAAAACTACAGTCAAATCCAAAATTTCATCCAAATCGTTAGAGCCGTTTTCGAGATAAGAAATATATATATATCCACAAGAATTGCTCGTTTAAAGATATAAGGTGATTGCTCTCAGCAAAGCGGCATTTCAGAGCATAAGTTTTTAAACATCACTAGCCAACAGTAAACAGACGAAAGAAATTTCTACCACTGTCCAAGGGTGAAAAATCTACTCCAAACTGCGCCAATTTTCAAATTCTGATCCAACCTGATACAAAACGGCCAAATTCGCAATTTTTGTACCAAGCTGCGCCAAAAATGCGATTTTATTACCCCAAAACTTTTACTACAAGAAAAAAATAGCTGATGCATTCATTTTTTGTCATTGAAAGCTAAAAACAAGCATTTAAGTAAAAGAGGGGGTAAAGAATTGCTTATATTCGCCGAAAATCGCGTGCTGTGCTTTAAGTCTCAATCCTTTCGCATCTTGTAAATTTTTCTACAATTTTGAAAAGTGGAAGTTGTTTTCAGCTATGCTAATTTAAATTGGCTTACTTTATTTCTCATTTTATAATTACTTTATGTTTTGGAATAAAATTAAGATGTGGGGGTTTGTGGGGAAAAGTGACATAGCGAGTCAAAGTGGAATGGGCAAATATTTACTCTGCTTTTAGCGCCACCCATATAGTAATATTTTAACTAGGTAGTAACGTATGTAGTCTACTTCAGTCAAGAAAAAATTACATCTGAAAATCGAAGAATAGGATAATACAAGCCATTTTCAAAAACTGATCCTCATATTATAATATTTTGTTGTAAGTAAAAAACTAGTTTTGTCATTATTAAATGATAAATTTCTTCTCATTAACATTTTAAGTATTAATTTAGACCTACTAATATTTGGTGCAGTATTTACTTGCTTAACATTACGCTTATTTATGGTTTAAATGCTTTGTACAGTTAGTCAAGTGCACTGGGGGCAACGCGGATGGGCAAAGTGAACTCCCCCCCGTTTGTTTCTTTTACTATACAATCCTTTATCCGCTTATGTATTCATTCATCACTAATTTCCTTTGCCATCCAGAGCTAAATTAAGATTTTAGTTAGGTACGCAATATGATTAATCGTACATTTACTAAAAATAGTTTTTCCACACTTTTCCTAAATTACAATATTGCTACCAAATTGGGTTTTTAGAATTATTTGTGTACTTTTTGCTACAAATGTTTTGTATTTGCTTCAAATTGTATAGTGTCAGTGCACAAAATTAAAGATTTTGTTTTGAAACTTTGAATTCACCTGATACAAAACTGCGTTTTTACTGACAGAAAACTGTTCATTCGGATACAAAATTAGCATTTTTGCTGATACAAAGCTGATACGGAAATGAATTTTTGATTTTCCACCCCTGCAGTCTTTTTTTACATAACTGCAGATGAGTCGGAGGGGAAATGACCGACTCTGACTCCTGGAATTTTATAGCCTCCGGCTCCTTTACCCCAAAATCAGTCTGGCTTTGACTCAAACTCTGCAGCCTTGTCGAGTTGCGAACTAGAAAGGAAAATGGCCGACTCCGACTTTTAGAATTTTAAAGCTTCTTACTCCGACTCATTTACCCCAAAATCAGTCCGGCTCTGCAGCCCTGCTTTTGTACTGCATATTTTTTTCTGTGAATTTTCGATACATATGATGATAATGTGACCGTATAGTTGGGGCCAACCTGTAATGAATCAAATGCACTGATACAATGACTAAAATGGAAGTTAAATTGGTTAAAGGAAAACAGTTGTCCAATAGATATCGTCTTTGTCCGAAATTAGCAGTTCTTGAGCAAATACCAAGCTTAAGAAAATAAAAATCTATTTCAGAAGGTGATGAAGTTATTGAGGATCTTCTGTTAAATGCGGGGGTACACATTTATTTAATCTCAGTAAAACCAACTGTAGTGAAGCCACAGCACGTGTTTTCATCAAGCGCATTTGTTTTTTGAGCAAGAATTCTTTCTCATCTCATACGAGCGATGCTTTTTTAAGATGCATTGGACTTTTTTAGGACACACTTTTGCATACGAAATGAAAATTACTAATTGAGATCTGACTTTGTAGTGCTCTACAATTGGTGTACGGAATTAGAGAAAACTACTAATTCAAAAAACAAAAGCAGTTCTTCCTAAAAAGCACAACTTTTGGTATTTAAATTTCAAATCAAGTTAAATCCCGCTGGACGGGATTGGCTCCTTAATATCCAGAAATCCCGTGTGATTGGAAACCCTAAGCGGGTTCTTATTTTACTACCACTGTATTGTACTTATAAAATATAATAAGTTGTAAATTATTATTTTTTGCTATTTTTATGATATACATATAAAAGTTTTTGTTTCCGTGTTATTAAGCAAATTTTAGTATAAATTGAATAAATTGACAACTTTCTGTGTGAAACAAATAAATTAATTCTAATTGTCCATGCACCCAAGAGTTTATCAAGTTCTCAGAACAGAAAGCCATGCATAAATTTCGAACTACAAAATCCGGTCCGCGTCATTTCGTTGAGAATTATCTTGCAAAGCGTAATTAAACTTCCTTGATTTGATAATCAAACTGAAGGCTGTTATCCGTCCGTTTAGGAGGCTCAAGATGGCTGTGATTGGCCGAGAGGATGCTTGAGTGTCAGATGATCATTAGTTACCGTCTTAGTCTGTCCGTCTTGACAGAAATCTCTCGGACGAAAGATAATGGAAGCAATTTGCTGTTGTCGGTCGGCCGAGTTCATATTTTGTCTCGTTTCTGCGTGAGGCTTTGTGGATTGGACGTTGTTAGTCTGTTGTCATGGTAAGGTTTTGAGGCGCAGAGTTGGTTGATTGCTGTTCGCTTTTATGATTGTGACTTCTGCGTCTGCTTCAGTTTATTAACTGAGGGATGTGGATATTTAATAGCATAGTGCGGTCAGAGTCTTTGTGAATGAACGGTTTGTATTTTTTTGAAAATAACGTTTCTGAAGATTTTTTCTATAGATGAGTTGGGATCAGTAATTTTGTTCAAATTCCGAAAAACGAAATTGACATTCCACGAAATAGTCAACCATTTGTCCCGCACATGACGATTCATCTATTTCATTAAAAAATAATAATTTTAATGGGTAATGACGAAATTTTTTTAAAAAGAAATCACACGTAAGTTTGTAATTTGCTAAGAAGAAAAAAAAATGCTTAATACTATTTTTAAGCATTATTTTTAATGAAATATGTGAGGCGTCACGTGCAGAACAAAATGATTATTTTCCGTGGAAGGGCCCGAAAGAACACGAATCTGCGAAAGAAAACAATTTAGACAAGGTAAAGAGAAAAATAGTAAAACAAAAAGCAATGAAAATAAAGGAATAGTAAGACGTGGAGATTGTAAAATTAGTGTTGAGGATAAATATAGAACATGAAGAACCTCAACGAAACTTTGGTTTAAGACGAAAATCCCATTTTTCAGTGAATAGAAAATGTTCTGTTTGTTCAATCGGTTAGACATGTTCATCTAGAGACGTACCGAGTAGCACTTTGGCCGAGTAGCCGAGTACCGAGTACTCGGCCTTTTACTACTCGGCCGAGTACCGAGTTACCGAGTAACTCGGCCTTTCACTACTCGGCCGAGTTTCCCAGTACCAATTATGTTGAAAGAAGGACCACCGACACACACCGATGAATTTTGAACTTATTGAAATAGTAGTATAGACCTCCTTGTCCATATAATAGTTTTTAAACTAAATTCCAGCTGAAATTTAACTACAAAATTTTGCAAAAATAATATTTTTTAAATTAAAAATGAATAAATAAAAGGTATGACTTATCAAGTTGGAATTAAAACAAATTATACAAATTTATTCATTATAGGTCTAGTTCGCTAAACATTAATAATTTTTAAAAGCAAAAAAACAAATGTGCAGGAACACTGCAGACACGTTTTTCTGTGTTACAAGGATCGTCTTTTCAGTGCATAACATGTGAACTAAAGAATGTAAAGGCATACGACAAAAAATTCGACTTTTGCCGGATGCCTTTAAATCAACGAGCTCACATTTTGTGCATTGAAAAAGAAATTCCTCGTAACCCCAAAACACGTGTCTGCAGTGATCCTGCACTGTGCTTCTAACGTTGTTTTATTTCCTTTTATTTTTAAAGCTAAGGTATTTTTATATATCTTATAACTAATTTTAGTTTGTAGCAAAAATTCCATATTTGCACAATTTTTAACAAAAAAGTTTTATTAACTTTCGAGACATTCGAACCAAGATTTATTCCATTGAAGTATTTCAAACTTCATTATTCTCAAAATTTAAATTTGTATTGTAAATGGTTGCAAAAAATGATATATGCTTGAGCTTTTTTGTAAATTTTAATGTATTCAATTTTTTGCAACTACTCGGTATTGGCCGAGTATCTGATCAAAATTTGGCCGAGTACCGAGTACTCGGCATATTGGCCGAGTAGGCCGAGTACCGAGTAGTTACCGAGTACTCGGTACGTCTCTACTGCAGGACTTTTGAATTAAACTCCTAAAAGAACCGGAAGTGGAACCGTAAAATTACATTCATCAATAAAATCGATCTTGGGTGCTGACGGTGCTAATCCACCTGATGTAACACTATTGGCCACAAGTCCAAAAATGTTGAAAAAAGTCTTATTTGAAACCCTGACACCCGCTCATTTTCTCATCGGACATAAAATCACTTCTGTTCCATCTCCCCCCAAACTGATTGACAGCAATTTAGCGAAGAGATGGCAGCAACAGCAGAAAATCCAGGATCATTTCTGGAATAGATGGAGCAAAGAATATCTCTTAGACTTAAGAAATTTTCATGAAGTGAAACACCGTACAATGAAGCCGCTGATTCGAGTTGGAGACGTGGTTCTTTTACAAGAAAACGTTCAACCACGACATTTATGGAAGAAGGCAGTAGTGAAAGAACTCATTCCGGGACGAGACGGAAAAATTCGATCATGTGTCTTAAGAAGTGGTCGTCAAAAAATCAACAGACCAATACAACTGGTCATCCGTCTGGAAATAGACCAGGGTGGGGAGGATGTGAAGATTGATCTCGGCCTTGAAACGAAGAAAGAATAACTGCTGGTGGGGCTGGAAACGAGACAACTCAACTCGTTTCGTTTTATGCTTTACAGTAACGAAATTGTAGTACGTACGCATCTCTTCCTGTTCCACATTAACACGTAATAAAACGTATTTCTTTTAATGTGTGTGTCTAAATAATGACAAATATACGACAGAAAGGTCTGTTTTCCTGCATTTCAAATTTCTGTTTCTTCCCTATGCTGTAAAAAAGTTAGGCAATATGTATTTAATGTCCTAAAAAAATTAAATACCAATTTACTTTGCAAAGCAAAGAGGTACAGTTGTGACGGTGTACAGTTGTGATTTGGGGTACAGTTGTGACTGGGGGTACAGTTGTGGCTAGGAATGCGGAGTCGAAGGGGAAAAGACCAACTCAGACTCTTTAAATTTTTAAAAAATCGACTCCTGACTCCGGCTCTTTTACCCCAAAATCAGTCCGACTCCACAGCTCTGGTTGTAACCACTAGAAACAGAAGTGCATTAAACCTTTTCTGTTTTGTTATGTATGGTCTTTGAAACTATAGGAGCAATATGACCAAATACTAAAGTACATAACTGAGGTTTTTTGATTATTCATAATTTTCTCTCATCAAATTTCTTTCAGAACCTGATTCAAGAAAAAGCAAACAAAAATGAATACATGCATTCACAAGTGTAACAAATGACTCGAAACCATATATTTCCTTCAATTTTTCCTCTTTTTTGACATTGCTCGGAATAAAATATCTCAAGTAAGAAAAAAAAAATAATAACGATGATGCGTTTTATTTCCTTGAACAAAATGAAAAGGATTGTTATTTGTTCAAAAGATGGAGAAAATGGGAAACTTTCTCAGGCTCAGAAATCTTAATGCAAATTGCATAAGTGATTTATGTTATCGCATTCGAAAATGAGGGAAAATTTCTCTGCTCGAAAATCATCCAACGGAAACAGGATGCCATTTTTCATGTTAAATATATTTTATTAATATGTATTCCTTATTCGAAATTTTACGGACGTTCTTATTCGAGTGATGAATTTCGTGTAATTTGAACTAAAGGAAGAAGAAATCCCTAAAATGGTGGGTAAATATCTCATTTTGAAACATAATATTCTTACTTTTATGCCTTAGTTTTGTTGAGATTAAAAGTTTTTTTTTTTCATATTAAAATTAATAAAATATATTTTTTATCCGCATCGAATTTCACTCTTAACTAACTTGATTTAAAAAAAAACCTCTTTAAAATGGTCTTTGGATTTTATTTCTTTTTTAAATCATGAGGGGAAATGCTTTTAAAAATCATTTTTTTCAGTTGAGTGTGGTTTATGGTGTTTAAAAATCAAGTTTGTGAAATCGGAGTCGGACTGATTTTAAGGTAAAAAATCGGAGACTAAAATTCCTGGAGTCAGAACCAATCGGCAGCCCTGAACTAAAAAAAAAAAAAAAAAATAAAATAAATAAATAAATATCGAAAAATTAAAAATTGGGTAGTAGGGTATTGAGATGGGAAAAAATGTTTGTCGATCTGTCTGTCTGTCTGTCCCCCCCCCCCTAATAACTTTTGAGTGAATAGTCCGATTCGAACAAACTTTTTTTTTTGCTCAAAAGATTCCTTTTTCAAGTTTTTTTTTCTTTCAGAAGACTCTTCAGGGGGATGCCTCTCATCGGCTCACGAGCCGAACGTGATTCTTAACTTTCAGGATATAAAGTGGTATGCAAGAGACGCTTCTAACGTTCCTCAGAATCCAGGAATAGTTTTCTATTTATTAACGCTTCCATCACTAAAATATTCGTAATGAAGTTCCACATGCAATCGGAATTACCGTTTGGATTACATTTCCGATAATTTGGAGATGTTCAGAAATTATTTTCCGTTAGTTAACGGTTTAGTCGGATCTATTGTCAAGAGTTGCTTGCTGGAAGGGAAAACTCGAGTTTCCTGCATACATTTGTAATGATTTGTAAATAAATAGTTACTGCTTTCGCGATTCAAGTACAAGTAATTCTTGCTGTGATATTCTGTTTCGAGTGAAGAATGCATAATATAATTATTCGTTTGAAAATGGTACTAAATGTGTTCAAGGTTGGAATTCATCGAAGAGGATAATTGTTCTGACGATCAGAACTGCTGCTCGTTTTGAACGTTCTTGATCCTGAAACGTAAAACTTGTTCATTATATCCTAAAACTATACTACTATCCTAAAATTCTATCTTTATTTTTACCATTTTGCAAGAAAAAATGTTGCCAAAAAATAGCAAATTTCATTTAATTATTTGAGGTGTTACTGACTAGCTAAGCTTTCCTACGTCATTTGTTATTAAGTATATGTATGCGTTAAATACATGGCAAGAGATTAAATTTAGTGTCATTTCTTACCTCAATCGATAGAGCAATAGGCTCCCTCGCCAAGGGACCGGTTTCGAATTCTGGCATTGCAGTGGATGTTATTGATGAGTTGGCTGTAGGTTTTCTCGTGATCCCCACAGGGGCACTACATGTTTGGTCTGTTTAGCCAAAATATGCAGAGGATGATCAGTCGTTTATTTTGCAAAAATAAGTAAAAATAGTTCCATGTAAAATAGTAAATGTTAAAATTGTGTGAACCAAAAAAGAGAAATTCAAATTTTCTCGAAGGTGTTACAATGGCGATTAAAAAAAATTCTTCCACTACTATACACTATATGACCAAAAGTATTGGGACACTTTGAAAAATTCACATTTTAAAGGATTTCTCGAGATTTAAAAGACCAATTGCTTTGTAACTTTTGCCGCATAAAAAGTATGTTCTAGCTGTCATTTTCCATTAAAAGTTATATCACCCATGCATTTAGGAGACCAGCAACAAATTGAGGAAAATAAAACTGTTTTTTGATCATCGTTCATCGTAAATAGCTGAGAATAAGCTGTAAATTTCAGAAATAAGGAACCTTACCATGTACAATTAGTTTACGTACTTTCGAGAAAATATCACTCATATTCATGAAGATATAATCATTTCTCTCAGAACTACGAATTTTATTTGTATGTTTTTGGCTCATAACACGTCAAGTTTTCCATCAAAGCTTACCAAATTTTCAGAAAACTTGAGTGCACACAAGAGAAGAAAATATTAAAATTTGAAAATAAAATGTTGAAAATTTGATAAAATAGGACATTTAAAGTAATTAATTTTTCTCTGCGCATGCGCGAAAGATAGCAATTTAGAACTTTCATAATCTAAACCCCAACTAGATTTTCCAACTCATAATAAAATTTCAGTTCAATACCTTAAAAATTCAAAAAGTTATCAGGGTTTTAATAAGCTGAATTTGAATAGCTCTTGGACAGACTACGAATCGTGAGGGATCGTTCGCAAATAATGTGTTTTTACCATGAATTACACAGAGCGATTGCATGCAAACTTGCGAACGACCCCTAACGAGTCGTCGCCTATCCAAGAACTATTCAAATTCGGCTCATAATATAGCTGATAACTTTCTGAATTTTTAAGATATTGAACTGGAATTTTATTATGAGTTGGAGAATCTAGTTGGGGTTTGGATTATGAAAGTTATAAATTGCAATTTTTCGCGCATGCGCAGAGAAAGACTAATTGCTTTAAAAGTCTATATTTAATCAAATTTTCAACATTTAACTTTCAAATTTTGATATTATACTTCTCTTGTGTGCTGTCAAGTTAAATTTTGATGGAAAACTTTACGTGTTATGAGTCAAAAACCTACAAAAAAATTCGTAGTTCTGAGAGAAATGCTTATATCTTCATGAATATGAGTGATATTTTCTCGAAAGTACATAAACTAATTGTACATAGTAACGTTCCTTATTTCTGAAACTTACAGCTTTATTCTCAGCTATTTACAATGAACGATGATCAAAAAAATTTTTTGTTTTCCTCTATTTGTTGCTGGTCCCCTAAATGCATGGATGATACAATTTTAATGGAAAATGACAGCTAGAACATACCTTTTATGCGGCAAAAGTTACAAAGCAATTAATTTTTTATTTCTCAAGAAATCCTTAAAAATGTGAATTTTTGAAAGTGACCCGATACTTTTGGTCATATTGTGTATCTTAAGAGTGCTTTATACATTTTAAGAACTGAGTTAAATCTCTGAATAGGGGGCTCATAGCATTAGACAATTTTATTTAAGTGTTAAGTTTTTGATCTCTACTTTTCTTTGCAAATTCAATGCCTTGATATGCTAAAAATATGTACGAAAAATATATTACGTTGAAAACCAAGCAGTAATTGCTTCAACATCTTGGTAATTGAAGAATATTCCGTCCCATCATCGGTCCCAATAAATAAAAATATTGACTGCCATTAATCTTTTGGAACGGTTATTCCCTTCGGTTTTCCAGCGATAAATCTCATCAACTATTCTGTATCTTCTGCATTCCAAAATTTGATATTCATTTTCGATTAGCGACCACGGAGCTTTCGCGGCGGCCAAGCCTCAGAACCACCCTCATTTCACTTCCCTGGAAAAAGGCCTTTCATCATCATCATCGGTCTTTTTCGCGCTCATTACTCATAGGAATCGCGTCGTAATCGGTGGGATCCGCGCTCTCTTGCGAATCTCAGCCAACTGAGTGGAATTTATGTTTTAAGCTTTAATTGGATCGTTATTGATTTGGGAATTGTGTGACTGGCAGACACGGGAGCTGCTGTTGTTGGTCTGTAATGACTTCTGGGTCAGGATCATCCTAGACATTTTGAGCCAAGCATAAACTGTTGCGCTGTAGAAAGTGGGACAAATTTGTGTCCCCTATGGTGTTCAAAAAATCTTTTTTCCAGTTGCAGTCCAGGACACCCCCTACTTTTTTTACACTTACTAATAGTATTATGCTGTAAAAGTTTTAGCTTCTTACTCAGATTTTCAGAGGGTGCTCAATGACCCCTTAATTTAACATTAGCCGTAGCATAAAAAATGTCACAAATTTAGAAACATAAAATTTCCTCACCTGTTTTTTGTAAATATGTTATTGAAATATATATGCATATTACTTGTGTATATTGTAATATGCAGCATTGTTTTTTCAGTTCTATGTACTTTTCCGACCCCCTCCCCATACTGATTGAGTTTGGGGGAGGGTGTTGAGCACCCTCATTTCAGTTGAAATAAGAAGCTAAAATTCCTCCAGTATATTGCTATCCACAAGTCTAAAAATATTGAAGGATATCCTGTTATCTAGGAAAAACTTTTTTTTTTTTTATGCGTGTTATTGTTCTTCTTAAATAAAAGAAGATTAAAAATCTTGGTTTATTTCCAGTTTCGCCGACATTTCAAATTTCCTCCCCTTTAATATATCAAAAGGTATGATTAAAGCTGAAAAACTGGGGGGGGGGGGGGGGGACCCAAAATCTCACTGGGATGATAGTGGTTTCTGCGAACCATGGCTAGTTGAGACAGATTAATTTTAATTGGATCGTAATTGATTTTGGAATTGTGTGTCTTGACACAGAGCTGCTGTTGGTCTGTAACGACTTATGTGTCAAGATCCATTTAGACGTTTTGAGTCAGACATAAACTGTTACACTGTAAAAGTGGAACAAATTCTGTGTCCTACTAAAATAAAAGAATGTTGTCAATAGAATGAATACATAGTGGTTACGGAGAATTGTTTGACTGGAAAACACGGAGCTGCTGTTGTTGGTCTGTAATGACTTCTGTGTCAGGATCCTCCCTGACATTTTGAGTCAGACATAAGCTGTTGTTCTGTAGAAAGTGGGACAAATTTTGTGTCCGCCTAAAATAAAAGAATGTTGAAAATCCCACTGGAGCGAACAGTGGTTACTGGGAATTGTTTGATTGGCAGACGGCAGAGCTGCTATTGTTGGTCTATAATGACTTCTGTGTCAAGATCTTTCTAGACATTTTGAGCCAGACACCAACTGTTACACTGTAGAAAGTCGGACAAATTTTGTGTCCCCCTAAAAAAAATAATGTTGAAAGTCTCACTAGAGCGAATAGTTGTTGCAGGGACTTGTGTGACTTGCAGACACGGAGCTGCTGCTGTTGGGCTTCTGTGTCAGGATCCTCCTAGAAATTTTGAGCTAGACATAAACTGTAGCGCTGTAGAAAGTGGGATGCATTTTGTGTACTCCTGAAATAAAAGGAGGTTGAAGATTTTGGTTAATCTCCAGTTTCGCCAACATTTCAAATTCTCCTCCCCCTTTTATTTATCAAAAGTTATGATTGAACTGAAAAACAGGGGGAGGGGGGGCACCGAAAATGTCACTGGAATGAATAGTGGTTTCTGCAAACCTCAACTAGTTGAGAGATTCATTTAATAGGATCGCCATTGATTTTGGAATTATGTGACTTGCAGACACAAAGCTGTTGTTGTTGGTCTGTAATGATTTATGTGTCAAGATCCATTTAGACGTTTTGAGTGAGACATAAACTGTTACACTGTAAAAGTGGAACAAATTCTGTGTCCTACTAAAATAAAAGAATATTGTCAATAGAGTGAATAGTGGTTACTGAGAATTGTTTGACTGGAAAACAAGGGAGCTGCTGTTGTTGGACTGTCATGACTTCTGTGTCAGGATCCTCCAGACATTTTGAGCAACACATACACTGTTATTCCGTAGAAAGTGGGACAAATTTTGTGTCGCCCTGAAATAAAAGAAGGTTGAAAATCTTGGTTTATCTCCAGTTTCTCGACATTTCAAATTTTCTCCCCCATTTAATATATCAAAAGGTATGATTGAATCTGAAAAACAGGGGGGGGGGGCGGGGGAGGGAGGGGACACCGAAAATCTCACTGGGATGATTTGTGGTTTCTGGGAACCTCGGTTAGTTGAAAGTGATCAATATAATCGAATCATTATTGATTTTGGAATTGTGTGACTTGCAGACACAGAGCTGCTGTTGTTTGTCTGAAATGACTTATGTGTCAAGAACCACCAAGTCATTTTGAGCCACACATAAACTGTAGAAAGTGGAACAAATTGTGTCCCCCTAAAATAAAAAGAAATCTCATTAGAGCGAATATTGGTCACTGGGAGTGGTTTGACTGGCAGACGGCGGAGCTGCTGTTGCTGGGCTGTAATGACTTCTGTGTCTAGATCTTACTAGACATTTTGAACCAGATATAAACTGTTGCACTGTAGAAAGTGGGACAAATTTTGTATCCGCCTAAAATAAAATGTGGACGAAAATCTCATTAGAGTGAATAGTGGTTTCTGTGAACCTCTCTAGGCTAACTGAGAGGGATTAGTTTGATTGGATCGTTATTGATTTCGGAATTATGTGGCTGCAGACACGAAGCTGCTTCTTGGTCTGTAATGACTTCTGTGTCAAAATCTTCCTACATATTTTTGAGGAACTGTTTCACTGTAGAAAGTGGAACAAATTTTGTGTCTCTCTAAAATAAAAGGAAGATGATAATTTCACTAAAGTGAATAGTGGTTACTTCGAGTCTCTGCTGATTGATAGAGATTAATTTAGTTACATCGTAATTTCATTCGGATTTGTGTGACTTGCAGAGGGTCTGTTGTAGGTATGTGATGACTTCCGTTTCAAAACCCTTGATGATGTTTTGAGACTCACGAAAACTGTTACGCTTTAGAATATTGCATAAGTTTAAGAACGGCTGCAAATTTTCATGAAAATTGCACAGCTACAAAAGTGCAATTTCTAAGCTCCAACAACGTGAGCATTAGGCTTTCCCATGAACTTAGAACTGCAACATCACTTCAAAAAAAAACAAAAAAACCCTCAATCACGCACATAATTAGTCATTTACCCTATGTCACAGTAAAAACATTTTTATTATTATTTAAAAGATATCGGAAAATTATTTTTGCTTCTTCGTCGTCAACTTTTTTTTTAATTTGTAGGTGTAGATACACAGTAAATGAACATGTGTAACCAAAGGGCGTAAACAAATTGTCTAGTTGGTGGATAAAAGTTTTTTGTTTTAAACTGAAGTTTCATGAATGCTCCTTTATTCTCTATATTTATTTCATACTCATCTATTTTATTATTCTATGTCATAGTACTACTCTTACTGTGTTCTGTACTGTATTATTGCACCTATTTTCTTTTCATTGCTTTTTTCTGGTTTTCCTTTTTCTTTTCTTTTCTTCAAAATTGTTTTATTTCACTGATTATTTTGCTTCCCTCACATTCCCTTTTACAACCCCCCCCCCCGATCGATTTTTTTTAAAACATTTGAGTAACAGGAAGTTACCGTTGCCTGTTCATCTTCGGAAAAATCTTCTGAAGCCCTCAACCTTTAAAAAAAATCATTGACTGGACTATCTTATCCATTTAATGTTCAAAAATTTCCCCTGCGTGAGGTAATGTTTTGCCGATTTTTCTCCAATATCGTCGTTTACTTTTCCCAAAAATTCTACTACAGTAAAAAACCTTCTATTGTAATTCTGACCGCCTGGTCCTCCGAATCTTCTTGTCCCGAGTCGCAATTAAACGCCTTCGTTATGAGCTGAAAGTGATTAAAGCCTCATTAGCCTACGCTAATGAGCAGGAGGATAGCATACCCACTGTAATGAGGCTGCTCGTCTCCAATGTAAATTTCGAACGTCTAACGACCGCTCGAATTTCGGAAGCTCGATCTCCATTTTGGAACTTTAAATTACGTTGGAACACACACACACGCACACAGAGAGAGAGAGTGACGTGGAAATATCGACCTGGAGCTAAACTGCAGTTAAATTCCTTTAATAGTAGTTTGCAACTCTGAGTTAGCAATGGGGGTAGCAAGTTTGACCTGTTTTCCAACGATATACAATAGATAACGTAACACTTCAAATCTCATAACTTTAATTCGTAAGTTTTTGGAAGAAAATTCATCTATAACTCTCGTATTATTCGTCTAATTGAAAATTGATACGCAACTTCATTTTTGATTAACATTTCTAGGCAAGATTATACTATATCCAGGAAATCCGGAGTTACCCAGAATTACTAAAAGATTTGCAGTTTTCCTAGTTTCTTATATTTTTTAGAAAAGCGTTTTAAGCCATTAATACTCCTGAAATTTTATTCAAGTGGACTTTTGAGTTCATAATTTATTTGTATTTAACCGCTCTTTAATACTTAGTTTGAAGCTGGTTTCTGCCTTTTTGAAAATCGTCATGTTAACCCTTAAAAGTTTAGTAATGTTATTATTTATTCAGTACTTAATAATAACATAACAGCATTATTTTAAATTATAATTTTTAAGTTTCGTAGTTTCCCAGCCAGAAATGAATAAGATCTCCAATTTCCATCAATATTAATGAATTTTAAATGACTTACAAGTGTTCTGGTTGTAAATCGATATAGTAAAGAAGAAACTTCTTTTGTTTTTCTGTTATAGTCAATTTAGAGATTTAAAGACTTTTAAATAAGTTCTTCGAAAAATATAATTGTATTTATGAATACCTTATACTTACTTAAAAGAGTAAAAGTGTTTCATTATCCAACCTTTTGTGTGTAAAATTTCATCACCTAAAGCGTTTCTCCCTTCTTTTATCTTTTACAGCCTATCGATTTACAACATATCGACAGTACATCGGTTTTACGATGCTTTCGTTCCACAACGACCCATCGGTACTTCTTGCTTGCGTCCTCACTTTCGTTCACGTAATTCTCATTAGGGTGAGACGTTTTACTGGGGAGGCACAATTACCTAATAGCTAAGGGTCAAATTTGGCGTTAATTTAGGCACTTAATAGCCAAGTTTATTGCATGTGGGAGAACTTGACGCTTCTTTTTATTTCAGTGTCAAAAATTGCTCCAGATTTTGAAGCAATAAATAACAGTATCACTTTTTTTAAGGAATAGATATAATTATTAAATTGCATTATTTGCTTCATTAAACATTATTCCAATTTAATAAATTTAATTTGTTATTGGAGTAGTTTATCAAAAGTTCAGAAATGATTCTGTTCTCCAAATTCAGATAATGTCCGGAAAAGTTTCTCAACTCCTAAAATTCAAGCGATAAAAAAAGAAAATAATTATCTGAAATGAAAAAAATTAGTACAAAAATAAAGTTATACTCAGTCTAAAAAAATCAAGACTATGCTGGTGAATTTTTCGATTTTAGAATAAACAATGTAATTAAGATCTTTAATTGATGTTATTCTTTTTTTACGTACAACACAAGCATTTCACAAGAAATATCACTTAAAATATTAATAAAAATCGTAATAATAAAAGTTAAATTTTTGGTATGAATGCTTTTTAATTGTTCTTTTATTAGACAGTTTATTTAATACTGTATTTTTAAGAAGCTTCAAATTACACGTTCTCAGAATCGACATGCTCAAATATGCTTCGTATGATAACTTAAGATAGTGTTTCGTTTTGAACTGCGAAATTCGCATTACCTTTCTACATCAATATTAATACCATTTTTTTCTTCCTTTTATTTTGAATTTGGTAGCATACTTCCCATATCTAAAATATTTATTTCGCTTCAATTCGAGCTGATAGAATCAGGGAATGTGATTCCTTAATGGAAATAATGGAACTTTGTTTTTCGTTGTTGTTTCTTTTTCTGGAACCATTTGCCGCTCGCTCTTTTCTCCGCGCGCTGCTACGAATGCGAAATGAGGTTTGGGTTCTGTTAGACGAAAAAATCGGACAGCGCAAGATGCGTTTTAAGTTAGGCTTCTGTAATGGCGTCTTCAAACGATTGTTGTATAAAATGAGAATAATATTTAAATTAATGCCTACATTTGTGGATGGAGTAGAGTAGGATTCCTTGTGAATATAATGGGGTCGTTTCCGAAATTTTAAAAGTTTTTTTTTTTTTTTTTCTGAAAGAGCATGCTTAAAAACATAGGATCTGACCATTTTTTAAAGTAATTTGACAAAAGTTAATATTGTTAAAAAGTATTTTAATCGGTGCGCAGGTTCAATTTCTTTTCCACGCTTCTGCACATGTCATCACAAGTGATGAAATGCGATTCGCTGATGTCGTTAGCGCGGAGCACATATATTTAACTCGCATCTTTACTCACAGGTACTGGCAAGGATATGGTTGATAGCAATCGTAGAGCACAGTATTTAATCCGCTTCTGAATTGTCATAAGCTGGAAACGTGGTAGACAGTAAGCGTCAGCATTCAGTGCGCCAGTGGAATACGCGCCAAAGTACATCACTTGTGACGTCACAAAGACCACGCCTTGTTGGAAAAATTGGACATTTTAAAAAAATAATTAATAATTAAATGTTTTGAAAATAAAAGACTTTCCTCGCTCCATGTTTTTTTTTTTTTTTTTCATTTTGCTCATTTTATCAACTTTAGTCACTAAAATTATCACTTTTGACTGATTGAAACAACCTCATTGAACCACCTAAAAAGTCAGTTTATTTATTTACTTTACTTACTCTGCCGTTGGTAGAAAGAAGTTTTTCAATCGTTGCAAAAAACAAAAATTAATAATAATAATTTCAAATTTTATTTTCGTAATTAAGTAACAAATTAATTTCAAGGCTGCACCTATACATTTGTCTATTTTTGACCTGTGTAAAACTTTTGAAAAGCGCAGCTCAACAGCTTGAATACCCCACCTTGCGGTGATTTGAGAAATTAGCCAAAAAGGTAAAACATTTCAGTTTTACGCGGGCATGACAGATGCCTCATTGGATAGACCATATCCTGTCCACATGGGTCGAACGGATTGAATGGAATTGGCAAACATCCAGGTAAGACGACTCCATCGGAATGAGGGGAAAAATAAAATTTTTATGCGCGTATTTCGCTCATTTGAATGAGACTCTGCTTAATTTAGATTCTAACATACATCTGCAAAATGCGACATCTCTGAAAACTAATAGATGCTTCCATTTCCGCGTGTAAACCGGATGTTTGCCTTTCCATACAATCCGTGGTTAGACAGTAGCTTTCTTTTTACCGATTTCAATAGCCATTAGCCATAAAGACTTTATAATTAGCCAGAGACTGCAGCGCCTCTTGTAGGTTATTTGAATTGCGAATAATATAGGTTTTAAAGGCTTTTCTTGATTTACGTCATCAATTTAAAAGGGTTTTTCACCGTATACTTCAAGGGCGTTTGTGATCCGAAAATTTTTGGTTGCCATTTCCGAAAATTTTAGGCTGACAACACATTCTAAAACTAAAAAATTATTGAAGAAATGTTTTTTATAATGGTATTTTTTAATGATTTCAGTGATTTTTGTCTGCATGTTTGAAGAGTTTTTACTGGGGGGGGGGCGGATCGAGCTTTCTCATAGTTTCTAAAAATTTCACACTGTCTACAGAAAATTTTACTAGAGTCCACTATCACCCCTGGTTGTTTAAAATCTCTTCATTCGAGCTAAAATTTTCCCTTTGTTTCAACTGCAGCACAAAAAGTGATAACAATGTATTTTATAATCGAACCTGTATTAAAATGTTATTATTATATTTTCGGCAGTATATTTTTATTGTCGAATAAAAGTGCAAAATTATCACTATGCTCCGAGGGGCTAAGGAGTTAAAATATTTTTCGAAAGAAATCTTTTTAATTGATTTTTAAAACTATTGTAAAAACATTTAGTTTCGCGAAAATGAAGATATCAGTGATTTTGCGAGTTTTATATAAACAGAACCAAAAGCAGATTATATCTTTACTAATAATTTAGCTGAAAGTCTCTCTGTCTGGATGTTTGGATCTCTGTGACGCGCATAGCGCCTAGACCGTTCGGCCGATTTTTCATAAAATTTGGCACAAAGTTAGTTTGTAGCATCGGGGTGTGCACCTCTAAGCGATTTTTCGAAAATTCGATATTGTTCTTTTTATATTTCAATTTTAAGAACATTTTCCGGAGCTAAGTTATCATGAAATGGACGAGTAAATTACGAAATTATCATGACGTGGAATGGGAGAGCGAATGAACATAGCCAATTGGCATTTTAATTTTCTACTACGGGCAAAGCCGTGCGGGTACCACTAGTATATGTATAAAGTTGAAATATTTCATGATTACGATATGCTCGCGAAAATTAAAGCTTCGCGTAAGTTGTGCTTTTACGGTATTTTTCTCAAAACAGGAAAATATGAGAAATGAATGAATAATATTTATAGTACAATATAAATTAATTAGTAAATAATTATTCTACTTAAGTATGAATAAACCTTGAAGAAAAATCACAGAAAACAGTGAAAAGTATTAAATTTAAAAATATGGTACAAAAAGTTTTTATCTTGTTTTCTAAAAGGGAATGTCTCTTAACCAGGGGGGGGGGGGGGGGGGTCTTAACTTTTCACGGGTGCCGATCCAGCGAATTCCTTTCATAAGACAACTCCCGAAATAGCTTCAGCGACGTTTAAACTTATTGCTCGTATTTATTATTGTCATTATTTAATTCCATATTATTTACTCCCCTAACATTATTAATTTTCGCTGTTAATCACTTTAGACATCGTCGAAAAACGCTCACGATTTAAAGCAATTAATTTCTATTTCCTGCATCGCTTTTAGAGGAGGATTTGGTGGAAGCGAGAATGACGATCCAACAATTTCTTGTCCCAAGAATTGTAAGAAAAATGACTCACACCGCTTGCTGTTTGTTTCATTTTCGAGAGTGATCTTTCCTTTTAGGATGCTTTCTCTCGACAAAGGAAATGAGTTTTCGTTCTTAGGTTGACAGTTTCGGAAGTGGATTTTTCTCTAATCAGAAATTACGCGATTGGAGTGACGTTGCTTACTTAATGCGGTACGATGTTCTGTTCGCACAACGGCCAAAGAATCACTTTCTGAGAGTGAACTTGTGCTCAGCCGAAAGGGGGATTTGTGATTTTTGTCATAGAGATGGATTTATGAGAGTCCTATTTAGTTGAGGTTTAGGAAGTACTGGATATTCTTCGCTAATGTGAGTACTCAAGTAATTAGTTATTTTAATATATCAATGCTACTGCCGCTGAAATTTCCACTTATGTCCAACAGCAATTTATTTTTAACGCTTCATAACTTAATTTAAGGCTACAGTGGACACATTTTTTTTTTTTCAATAATTGATCTAGATGCCTAAAACTTTGTATGCTTGTATATTTATTACATCTAAAACAGTTTGAAAATTTAGTGCAAAAAAAAAAAAAAATACTTTTTCAGAAATTTAAAATTAAAAAAAATTTTACGGAAAATTCACAAGTTTCAAATTGCTCCATGCGACACAATTTTCTTTCAAACTTTGAATTTCCACTTGTTTTTCAATCTTTAGGCATAATTACATTAATTTATGCTTTACATGCACTGCTTTATGAGACAGTTTATACAAAATGGCTGAAAATTAAATATTATGTGAAATTTTCAGCAAATACAGTGACCTTAACAACAAAAGAGTTGAATTTCTAATTTTACATAACTGTCATTACTGAAATTCACGCGTACAACTATAACTAAATACTATCCGAATGTGTTTCTAAAGTTTCATTATAATCCGATAAGTATTGTGGTGCATGGAACATTTTAAGTTTGTTTTTTGTGTAAATAGTGACAGCAGTGTGCTACAAAATGTAAACTATGGGCGTGATCACGGATGAGCGAAACAAAACTAACCCATAATTCATTAAATAATGCATGGAATGAAAAAATCTTGTTGCCCTGAATACAGTAGCTGATATACAGTGCTAGCCAAATTATTAGACTAAGACTGTTTTAAACGTAAGTTCTTTATTGATTACATAACTATAGACACATTAACGAACAGTGAAATAATCATCTAATATTTAGTATGCATTCCCTTGTTCTTGATGAGCATTTTAAGTGTTTTTGGCATACGTTTCACAAGGTTTACACCATTTCTGAACTTTTTAAAAAAGGAGGTAAAAAATTGTTTATACTCACTATTATATATACTCACATACACATACTCACTAATTACCTAAAACTAACTTTAAATATAACAGAACACACTAATAAAAAGAACTAGTGAACTGTTTAAGCTGATTGAGGTTATGTTCCTGGTAGGTAGATAAACAAAGAACATAAACAAAGCAGACAGTGCTGCCAACTGCAAACATTGAATTATGCTAAAATAACGTAATAATCAGTGTATAGTATGTACTGTACTTTAACAGTAAAATAAATAGCATTTTAATACAAATAGTGTACCAAAAAAAAAAAAAAAAAAAACTCTTTAGTCTAATAATTTGGCCAGCACTGTAGTATAAAAAAAGGGCTAAAAAATGTTTTCGATTTTTTTGCTCAATTTTCAGCATTTTTAGTATCTACTGTAGCTTTAAAGAAATTCCTACAAAACTCATAGCAAATTTCAAAAAAGAAATCTTGAATTCGTTTCGCAGTCAAACTTACGTTTTCAATCAGCGATTCCAGCCTGGTGATAATTCATGTTTCGAAAAACTATAATTTTGCATAAATTTCAGTTCGCCATTTCCGATTTTTCATTTGTACTAAAAGTGTCGTTAAAAAAAATCCTACTAAATAGCAATATTAAATTTATACCAGCATATAAAAGCAATTTCATCAAAGAAAAAAAAAATGGCTGCCTCTTTTAAAATTTGCTTGAAGATTCCAAAAAATAGATATTTAACTTCTTAAACTGCGAGCGATTAATTAAGCTGTTACATATGCTTGCGTTAAGTCCGTAACAAATATAATCATTTTGACGTCAAAAGGTTACTTTGTACTCATACAAAATTCAAAAACTTCGTTTTAGAATAAAACAAAGGATTTGGTGGATCAATTTCGGGTGCAAATTGCGAATTATAGTTGCTTTGATATAGCTCAAGTTTTAACCGCAAAAAGGCTAGAAATCGAAGTTATCTAAATCTTGATCTTTAATGTTAAATGTCATAGGTTTTAGTCGATTTTTTTTTTTTGAATTTTAAATTTACACGTTTCGAGTGCCTCTGTAATGTTGTTTTTATCCCAGTACTCTGTAGCGCAACTACAAAAACCGATCTACAAGGGAAAGTGAAGCTGCGTGAAGACAAAACAATGTATTTGCGATTTATTACTTCTAGGGGGATCTTATGAATAATATTTATTGTTTCCTTTGCGATAGTTAATTTCTCGAAAGTTCAACGGTCGACGATCGTTTTGAAGAGTTAATTTTGCTTCTAAGCCGTTTGGATTCAACAATGTCATTCGGACAATCGCTTTTTTTTTTTTTTGAGCAATCACGATTGCTTATTGTTCTCATTTGACCGTTTTTGATGTCCGTGCCTTTTTCAGCTTGGACCATGGGACTCTGCAGCACCACCGCTCACCGTCCTCTGCATGCGCGGCTCCGAGCACTGCCTCCTGGAATCAGTTTCTCATGGTCGGTGGCGTCCATGTCCTACACACACGCACGCTCATACACAAGCCTTTACACACATACACACACGCCTAAGTGCTTACACACAGATCTATGCACACACACAAGCCTACACATGCACGCACGTGCGCCACACACACACACACACACTATACACACGTAACCGCCCAGGAGGAGTGGCAGGCTTGGGGGGACAGGAGCGTTTCTAGGAACAATAGCCCCCAATGAGCATTGTCCTTCCGCAACTTGTGATTGTGAAAAACATAATTTGAATTCAAAATTTCAGAATTCAAGTTATTTATTTATTTATTTATTTATTTATTGTGCTGGATTTGTACATTGCGTACGCAAAATCTTAATTTTTGAGCTTTGTCCACTGTTTGTTTGGTGCAGATTTTGTCAGTTATCCGTATTAATTACATATTAAAGTTAATACGTATATCATATCGCTTTCAGAATCGGTTATGAAAGTGATCTCAATGTACCGTTGTTTGTTCGTTTAAGTATTATGAGATTAAGCGACTGCAGAATAGTACATACTTATTTTTTGTTAATCCTTTGAGTAGCGTAAGGTTTGGGCGTATAGTGATTTTTATTTTTATTTTTTAATAGATAAAACTGTTATATGGTGTAAATAAAATGTATGTCAAGTTTTGTGACCATTGGTTCAGTTGATTTTGTGTAAATAGGTGGGATATATTTGTCTTTATAAAAAAAAAAAAAAAAAAAAAAAAAAAAACATATGTTATTAAATTCGGAAACATTGAGATTTTAATACCTCAGATAACATTTAAAAAGCATAACTTATAAATTATTCTTTTGTAATTACTGTTACTACACTTTTGGCTATTAAGAACAAACTACTTGTTCATAACACTTTATCATCAATTAGACTTTCTATAAAATTACAATTTAACGTATTTTTGATACCCTGCACAGAAAAGTTGGGGATAGCCTTTTTTTTTTTTTTGCTCACCCACTTTATAAAAACCATTATGTAACGTGCATTACTTTTTCAGTCACATAGTGCTTACTGATTTTGTTACATGCCCGCAGATTGAAATTTTCGCATTTTCAGTGAAAATGGAAAATTTTGAGCTTACGAATATTTCCTTTTTCCTTAAAAGTTAAACTTTTTGCTCTTTCAATAAAATGGGAAAATATGAATTTATGCCAGATTTTCTCGTTTTTTGTCAATTGACAGGAATCTGGCCAGAGGGTATTTGGGTCCGTTAACGGACCCTTCACAAAAATCCGATCAACCAAAACGGACCTTTCACAAAATCCCGATCAAACAAAACGGACCTTTCACAAAATCCCGATCAAACAAAACGGACCCTTCACAAAATCGGATCTGTCACAAAGTGTTTATTGAAAGAGCAAATCTGAAAGCAAAATAACGCATATTTCTGTGTATAAACCGATAATTTTTGGAACCTTTTTTAAAGTCAAATTAGAGGGATCAGCTTATACAAAATCGGCTAATTTTGAAAAAAAAAAAAAATAATAATCGGCATTCTTGGGATGCTCCTGCAAGCGATAAATAATTGCTACTGCCAAATAAATATAATGGTTGTTTGTTTTATCACAGCTAATTAGCAGCGGTGTTGTTGTAAACTTTTCTGAAAAGGCATTGGTAAGCACTTTTCTCCGCTCATGATTTAATAAACAATAATAATATATATCTGCGAAATGAACTTAGAACTGCAAAGGGATAGTAAGGGTGAGAAAAAAATATGATCGCTTCAGATAGGGTTACCAACTTCAAAATTATCACCACTTAGCGTCTGGCGTTAAACCTTGATAATGACTTGATTAGAAAATATTCTCATCATTTTGCCAGCTTGTCAATATTTGCGTTTTTACGGGTGCGGTGCGATGTTTAATTGTTATTTTGGGAGAAAATTATATGGGTTTTGATTTTTCGATGCTAACAAGGATGATTAACTTTAAATAAACTCTTTTAATTACCGTTTTTTTTTCTTTAGATGTCTACATTTTGAAAAATGCAATCTTTTAACATCCGATATGAGAATCATATTTTGTTCTTTTTTCAAGCTAACTTCGCTTTATTAGGATTCAAATTAATGAAAAGTCTCTTTATTTCTGTTAGAACTCTCATTTCAAGTTTTTAAAGCAAAATTCTATTTTCTGTTTAAGTCAAAAATTAAAATGCTGAATAGATGGTTTATTTTATTTTTTGGGTCAACTGTGTCCACAGATATTAATGAAATGTTTATCATAGGACTCTAAAATGAAATTTTAAAATAATTTTGTCAAAAATATTTCTTTTACAAGCCGTTTTTATACTTTTGATGCCTTCACTTTGAGAATTGCGATCTCTTTGCATTCGCTATGGGAATCCGATTTTTCGAATTTTTGATGATTATTACGCTTTGTTAAGAGGTAAACAATTGAAATATCTTTTTATTTTTGTTAAAATCTCGGAATTTATCAGTTTTAAACGAAATTCTGTGCTTTTTAAAAGTGTCTTGGGTCAAAAAGTTGAATGCTGAACCCTATTCTGAATTTTATTTCATTTATTTATATTTTTGTTACAATTATTTTAAGTAATGTACAGAAATACATCTAATATAATTTAACATAATGTAGAATGGTAGATAAATATTGATACTTGAAAGAGCGATGTCCCCCGCGCCCCCCCCCCCCCCCCCCCGCCAAATATCAGAAAAAAATCCAGAATGATTTTCTCGACGTAGAAGAGGAAAAACACTCAACTTTAAGTTTAATTGATGCAGTTTGTGCCATCTCTAAATTCTAAAATTTCGTTTTAACAAAAAAATTTTTTTTTTTTTTGCGAATTTTTTTGATTTTTCACAAAATTAATTCATTTTTCACAAAATTGATTTTTTACAAAAAACGGACCCTGTGAAAAATCCTGGACAGACCCCTGATTAAACTAGAAGGTATAGATGCTGGCTGTATTGGTTCTTAATATTAAAAGAATTATAAACTTATCATTTCTTTAAACACATTGTAAAGTTTAGAATGTTTATTCAATTCGAATAATAAAAATAATTGATCAACTAACTAACTTTTAGTAAAATTTTAAAAAGTCAAAATAATTTCAAAATTACGAATCGGATTATTTGTTTTTTAATTTTTATTTATTTATTTATTTATGTTAAGGATCCGTGCTCTATTTAAGCGAAGCACGTGATTTCGATCACATGTTCTGCTCTATTCCTACCATTTAACTAGATTCTTACTTATATCCTGGAAATTACCTTAATTTCAGAAAAACGCAATCCTTTACTGTCACTAGAAACCTGAATTGTGAGGAACGTTTTGTTACTTTCATTATTCTGCTAATTTATACTATGCAATGAATCTTTCTGAAGCAATCCCAAGAGCTTGCAATGTTTGGGGAAGAAAGTTTTGCGAGCTCATCCAAAGGTATAAACAATTGATCCAATAAAACGGAAGAAGTTTTGTATCGATTTTCCTTTTCACTTTTCAGAGAACCTAAATTCAGTTCTAGTTATTGAATTTCTTTTGTTTCTTAAGGACTTTTTCTTTTTATTTCCACCATCATTTGTTTGACTTCCGCTTTTTTCCACCTGTTTGTGTTTTCAAGAAGGCTGTTTTTAATTCTGTGAATCATCAAAACACTTTGATGCTTCAGAGAACTAGCTTTTTTTCGAAAATTGTTCTTTGTTTCGAAGGAAATCGCATATTTTTTTTTTCCCAATTTACTTAAAGGAGAATAAATACTATTTCCGGAGGTTATTATATTGTTTCTAAATATGCTCTTTAAGAATAACAGTTCTCTGAGAATAGGCCTATACTTAATGATAGATTTAAAGGGGAGAAAATGATAATTGGAAGGCAGTAGGATTTTTGTTTCTCTTCTCGTTGTTTGTGTCGAATTTTTTCTTCATTTTTTTGGTTGTAGTTAGTTTAATAGTTAATTGTTTTTTGTCAGTGAAGAAACCTTTGTTTTTTTAGATTCTTATTGATCGTTTCCAAATTAGACGACCGATTCTCCCGGACTCAACAGCCATGATCAGATGCATACCCTTCCCCCTTAACCGGGAGCACCAGAATCCAGAAAGTTGTTACAGCTGCATCACTCGATCGGACCAGTCGTGCCCAGAGTAGCCGCATCTCAAAACCAGTTGATTAGACCACGTGGGATTTATGACGAGTCAAAACTCAACAGATTTTAAATGGAAATCCAAAATAGATTAACTATTCGCCATTGTTTTACTCAAGTAACCACACATTAACCAAAAGCGTTCAGAAGAACAAATCACTAACCACTGACGTCATTATCCGTCATGTAATCATTAGCCCCGGTTAACCGGTCGTTCTGTTTAAACGCGACCATGAAATACTATTTCTAGATTTTTCTTTTTAATTTTTTAACCGACTACCTTGTTTAGTGGTGGTCAGAGGAATCTGACTACGCACGGGGACGTTCTGGGTTCGAATCCCGGCTCTGACTTGGATGTACTGTCTCTCTCCTGTACTTTCCCTTTCTTTGTGTGAATGTATTGTTATGCTTCGAACTTTTGCCTTTCCCATAAACCGGTCCTTACGGCATGTGTGTACTGTGCAAGTTGGACTTCACACCAAATTAGGGTACAGTTGGAAAAGTGAAGCAGTGCACTCTAAAATGCCAGTCTAGCTGGCACAAGACAACAGACAAAAATTTTTTTTCTTAATTCTAAAACCTTTTTCAAAGAGACGCTATTTTTCGTTAACAACATTTTCAAATAATTTTTCAATTGAAATCGTATTTTATTTCATTAAATAATTTCGGAAAAGAACGATTTACATGACCTTCAACTAAGTCCTTTTTTCTCAACATATTAACCCCTTGATTACGTTTCGCGTGCTAAATTTAGAAAAATTATCTGCATGAAGTGTGCTATAATCCACCTGCCTCCTCCCCTTTCCGTAAGCCCCCACCTGTAACACGTTTTATGTGCCTGATACTTAGTAAACGACTTACTTACGATACTTAGTAAACGTAAGAGCTTTGCTACTGTACATGTACTTTTCTGAGTTAATTCATGTTTGAAATGTGTTTACTTGATTAAGTAAGGATTAATCTAGTGTAAAATAATTTGTGTGGATAATTAAATTTTTCCGATAATCATCGTTTGCATTAAAGATTTCCAGATTACTCTGAAGGTGACTCCACGTGACCTCTGAAAACTAATTAAAAAAAAGCTTGCTTGGCACAGGATGTATATATGATGAAGAGTTCAAATTTCGTATTTCTCAAATTGTACATTACCAGTGTTATTTGGAATACTTATGTGACTTTTTAAGCAACAAGTGTTTCAAAAATTTACATAGTAAATTTATTATGCATTTCAACTTAATTATTATTTCATCCAACGTTTTATTGATTCTTTCTGAAGTTTAAATTTATTTTTATAGATTTTTCACCTGACGATAAAGAAGTTGAGTCTGAGATTTTGGTGAGTAATTTTAATATCAGTGGTCTGAGTTTTTGATGTGTGTGTGTGTGTGTATAAAAACGTCAGTTCTGAAACTTTTTTTTTTTTCAATTTCGTATATCTCTAATCATTGTGAAAGGTTGTATTTAAACTTTTTTTAATTTCTATCTCTTTCTCTTCAATGCAAAGTATAAAAGCTTTTGCAGGTATTGAGTAATTTTACCGCTGATATTAGTGTCACTAAGTTACAACTTCTTATAAGTAAATTATCCTGTACAATCCTTAATGGTCCATTCCACGAAAAAGTCGCCATTTTGCACGCACGTGACCTCTTATATATACCCTTAAAAAGTAATAATTTTAAAAGGTAGTGAACCTTAAGAAATTACACATACGTTTGTAATTTCTTAAGCAACAAAATTGTATTCATCACTCGTTTAAATTATTATTTTCAGACGAGTTGTCACGTGCGGGACAAAACCACCATTTTCCGTGGAATGACCTGTAATGCGGGCGATCAGTTTCTTAATTATTTTTCTAAACCCTTTCCATCCTGTACCACGCCCCTATCTACATTCGCTGTTCGTTTCCCTCTTCTCCTAAGAAGCAGAAAGATATCTTAGAAATTCTTTTCCCGAGCTTGCAGTTAATGAGCTTAATGTTGTGGGGTGCGATCTCAGAGTGTTGCCAAGCTTCCGAAGAAGAAAGATGAGAAGAGGCTCTCGGCCCATTAATTCGGGCACCTCCCCATTTTTGAATCTGCATCGATTCCTCTGCAGAGAGAAATGTCCATGAAAAATGGCAACCATTAAAGGATCTCTCCATAAGCGGCCAATTTTGCGAGATCTACAGAATCAATTTTTATGCTGTTTTAAAATTTATTTTGCTGGATTTCTTCTCGCTTCCTGAATAGATTTTCGTGTGCTAGTTGCTCATACATAGTTGCGCAGATATGTCAGACGCCTTTGATGTAAAAAAGTAAACAGTGACTTTTAACTCAGTGGAGCTTACAGCTATTTTCTTTGAATCGTGGTTTGTGTAATAAAATTACAGGCATCAGTCATGTTGTTTTATGTTCTTTTAGTTTGATTGAGTTTTTACGATCAGTAAGTATTTCAAAGCTTACTGCCCAAATAACTCTACTCAGAATCTCCGAGTTTTCTGAAAAGATTCCAATTGACGCAGTGAGAAGCAAAGGGGTGTAAGTGCACATTTTCAAGTTTCGAGTAAAACGCGTTTTAAGTTGAGGTTCTAGGCAGACTTTCATTGAAACGTTTTTCTAAATTATGCTGCGTAACAACAGTGCTGAGCAAAAGCTTACAGCACAGAAAAATAAAACGAAACTCGGCTGATTTACTGTCCGCTAACGGGAGTGTCCGCTAAAGAGGAGTGAAATACATTATACGCCTATCTCGAGGGTCTGGGAATTCAGAAACTGCCCGCTAACGGGGAGTGTCCGCTATCTGGGAGTTTCCGTTAAGGGAGGTTTGACTGTATTTACAAATTATCGGCAGCTCTAATTCGTTCAGGACTTCCATTAAACTTAAGTATTTGACAGAAGGTACATTGTTTATTCATTAGCAAATTTTCGGAAACTCGGTTTTTATACCTATAGATAGTTATTCATATTTTGGTCGTATTTAATGGTGATACTTTTTGTATCTCTACTGATTAATTATTTTTGTAAAAGTGGAAATTTCTGCATTTAAACCTGTATTTAATACCTCTCGGAAAAAATATATTTTTTAAAGTTTATTTTTATATGTATTTTTATAGGCGGTAGAATTTTTGTTTTAAGCGTTTGTAATAGTTTACAGTGAGTATTTTAGAAATAATTTGAAGAACGGGGTTAATGAAAACTTTACAATGAAATTGTTCAATTCTTTCTTTCTTTTTTTTTTTCGTTTTTTTTTTCGAATAACGCACTGTTCATTAAAAAGGTCAAAACATTTTTTTTAATTAGTATCCTTTTCTTTGAATGCGTATGACACCACAGAATCGATAAATTATTTCACCGTTTAATTTAAAGTGCTATACATTCTTAAATTTAAAGCAGCTTTAATTAAATCTTTAGCAATCATCATAATTCTGAAAAACTAATGTATTCTTTTTCATGGCGATAAAAAGAAAATTTTAATTATACGATTATGTTAAATCCTCTTACGCAACCGTTAAGACGATAATTATTAAGGTTTATTCTTTTCTACTCACCACTTGTGGAGGTAAACAGCACTCTAAAAGAATGCTGATAACTTCTAAAGAAAAACCTTTGGCATTGGAATTCGAAAAAGCTCTTTTAATGAGATTTTTACCACTCCCAATTTCTCTCGAAACTTTTGTTGTGTGTAAAAAGAGAGAGGGGAGAAAAAAAACGAGTTTATTTCATTGTTTCTAGACTTCAATATCCAGACACTTGAAAATTTAATTAGATGGTCCGAAAGAAGCTCTTGTTAAAATGGTGAATGAAATTTTATAAAAGAAACTTGAAACATTTTAAAAGTTTTTTTTTTTTTTTTTTTGTCTTTTTAGTGAAAAAAAAACTGAAATAATTTGTTTCGTTTTTCCTTTTGTTTTCAGTTGTTAATGTGCGTTTAGTTTTAAATACCGTTAGGCCACATTTATAGCTCATTCTCCATTTGCCTGTTACAATAGCTAACAAAGAAATACATTGTCCTGCAAAACGCTAGCATATCACCGAATTTTTAAAGGAAAAGGTTACTAGATTCGGCTTCTCATCGTTAGTTGGCGTATTTTTACAGTCGCGATTTTGAGAAAGTGCTGAGAGAAGAATGTAATTGTGAGTTGAACAAAATTCACAAACTAAATAGTTTAAATAGCAACAAAAATTGCAGGCACCGATTTTGAGATTTCTGTGATTTCAAGCTTGTTTGTAAGGAACAAGCTCATGGATAAAAAGACATCTGACTAAAGCCAAAATAAAATTTTCTTTCCTTTTTTCTTTTAAATCCATGTAAGTTTACTGCATTTTTGTGGGTGGGGGATCTCGATTGTATGGGGGAATTTTCCTCAACCTATGTTGCCTATTCTAGATTACCTGGATTTCCTTTATTATATTAACTATTTTAACATAATTGTTTAATTTATTTAGATATTTTTTATATTTCCTTATCTTTATTTCGGTAATTATCGATATTATATACGACTCAAGTTGGCTGGTTTGTAAGCAATTTAGCTTCTCTGCATTACTTATAGCTGTGCCGTAAAGCCCGTTTTACAGCATTCGCACGGAAAAAAGAAAAAATTTCAATTTCAAATAATAACTACATTTTGTTTAAAATTATTGTGTTTCGCCAAGAATACATTGCTTTTATTTTATGGACATTTATGCATAAATTAAAATCATCAACTAAATATCTCATTATAGTTTGTAAAAAGTAAAACATAAAGCTCGTCATTTATTGAAATCATACTTATTTGAATACTGTAAAAGTACTTATTTTTGCGACGCTTTCATTTTCGCTATTTTCGCGAGCTCGTCTATTAATTCAACTTAAAATCAACGTTTTGTTCTGTTTACATAAAATTTGCAAAGTTTTCATTTCGCGAAATCACCTTTTTCTTTAATTTCACCAAAATTGCGACTCGCAAGAATAAATGATTTTATAGTATATGTTTTTTCATGTAAAGAGATATTGCTTTTTTTTTTTTAATGCTTGAAAACACCATGTAACATTCCGCAAAAGAGTGAAATTTCATTTTTGGGAAGTTAAATGGTTCGAAAACATTGAAGAAAATAATACGGTAGTGAAAAATTTCGTAAAAAACTTTATGAACTCGAAAAACTTTATGAAATAGAAGATGCAGGGTATTCAGGGAAAAGATACCTTGTATTTTCGTTTTTTTTACATTACGAATGTTTTCCTTTACTTTTCACGGTGTAAAATTTTTCTTTAAATTATACAATGTGGAAAAATATGCTAAACTAAATTTTTGAAGCGTATTTTTGATTTTCTATGTACGAATTGTATTTATAGGGGTGTTTTCCAAATACGCATAAACAATAAAGTGTGTGCAGGGGCGACCCGATGGAAGGTCACGGAAGATCACTGTGACATTCCGGAAAAAATTGGGAGTTCTATTCGGAAAAATTATCATCGTTCGCTTGGTTAAATTTGGAGTTCCATTCGGCAAACTGAGAATTTCCGGCCTCCCAAAAATTGAAGTTCGGAGTGCCCTTGACTGTGTATGTGGAGATGTTTTTTAGAAAACTGGAAACACTTTTGCATTTCATTAACAATGGGGATGTTTCTTTCAGTCAAAAGTATTACTTTTAATCACTGCAATTGGTTGAATAAGAAAAAAAATAAAAAACTAACATGGACCCAGAAAATACTTTTATTTTCCCAACATTTAACTTTCGGTTTATTTATTTTTAATGTCTGATTTTGAAACCAAAATTTTCATTGTGTGACGTCACAAGTGATGAAAGCCATATTGAATCGGAGCGCGTGGCAAGATAACGCCTTTTAATGATTGTATTCACCGCGAGCAATTTATTCGCGGAACAATAATAGGGTCGTTAGCAAAATTTTAAAAGTATTTTTTTTTTCGGAATGAGCATGCTTAAAAACATAGAATCTGACCATTTTTTAAATAATTTCTTTAAGTTTAATATTTTAAAAAAATTACTGAAATCGGTGCTTTTTCATCGTTTAACGCTTCTGCCGATGACATCCCAAATGATGAAATGCCATTCAGTGTTGCCATTCACGGTCCAAAATATTTAATTCACATCTTTACTCACGTGTATTGGCAACGATATGGTTGGTAGCAAGCGTACAGCTCAATTTTAATTCACTGCTTGATCATCATAACGTGGAAACGTAGTAGAAAGATGCGGCAAAGTGCATCATTTGTGACGTCAACAAGACCACGCCTTGTTTGAAAAATCGGACATTTAAAAAAATTAATTAAAAAAAAAACTGTTGGGAAAATAAAAGCATTTTCTGGGTCCATGTTTTTTTTTTTTTGCTCATTCTATCCATTTCAATGACTAAAAGTAGTACTTTTGATTGAAGGAAACCACCCCATTGTTAGTTTCGTAAAATATACATTAACGAAGTTTGGCTTTGCAGTCTCCAGAAACTTGATTCTGGTAACCCTAGCGATTTGCTCACTTATGACGTCAGCAGCGGAAATGAAAACAACGGCTGAATGTCGTTTAAGATGATTTTTTAATAGCTAAAATAAGTCAAAATTAAGAAAAAATAGTAACTTACCCCATATTTTTGACCGTGCTTTTGCTGGAAAACATGAGAAACAACCCAATTAGAAGAGTTACACAATTTCAAAGTTGCGCCTCGTTCGGGGTAAGATAAAAAGATTACTTTCATATCAACAGTTTTGGTAATTTGATTAGACCGTCCGTTTTTCTTCCTGGTTTGGGGGCAGGAAGCATTAATCTCTGCCCTTTTGACTGGGGCCATAATCAGATTAGTGAACCCTTCCGCTCAACGCGACTCCAAATGTTATATTCACCTTTCGAAGTTTTGATCCATTTGTTTTTGTGGGGTATGCTTCGCCCTATTTTTATTAAAAGGAAATAAATGCTAAAACGTTGGAATTGATCTTCTGCACGTCGTAATTTTATAAGTTATTTATTAGTGTTCTTCCCTTCACCCTCTAATCTTTTCATTAAGATCAATATTTCTCTTGCTATTTACGTCGTCACTCTGTCACGAGCTGTAGTCTTGGGTTTGTTGTTATTTTGTACCAGCTAAACTGGCAATTTGAGTGCGCTGCTCCACTTTTCGAACTTTACCGTAATTTGATATAAAGTCCGACTTGCACAGTACACACATGCCGTAAGAACTCGTTTATAAGGAAGGCAAACCATTCACAGCACATTCACACAAAGAAAGAACAAGGACAGGAGAGAGAAAGTACATCCGTGCATGAGCCGGGATTCGAACCCGGAACCTCCCCACCCGCAGTCAGACTTCTCTGACAACGCTTGGCAATCTTGGGTTTGGATCATAGTTATATTCAAGGGCAGAGCGCCAAAAGTTCTGGAGCATAACCGCCCTCTTCCAAAGAACCTGTTTTAGCCACATTACATTGTTTGTGTGTTTATTTGAGTCTTCATGCAACGAAGTTTACTCAGGCAATGAAGTTTTTGCAGAACCTTGGTTTTGAAATTGATTTACTCTCCATGTTACCAATGACAATTTCCATAATTCATTGTTTTTCGAAGGGGTTGGGGAGTAGTCTGAATTTATCACCATTTGTAATTTTACTACAGCATTACTGAGTTCTTTTGCAGTTCAGAGTAGGTAGTTAAGCCATTAAACTGGATAGATAAGTTTAAGTCGATTGTTTTTGCTCTTTTGTGTGACATAATGAACAAATTTCTGTTTTGCCATTTTTTTTTATTTTTTTGTAACGAAATTTATACGTGAAACTATGATCTTCGTTAAATAGAGATTCAACGGCATATATATATATATATATCTATATATATATATATATATATATATATATATATATATATATATATATATATATATATATATATATATATATATATATATATATATATATATATATAGCGATGTTCCGGCTTCGCCTAATATATCTGTCGTTTTCTTGCTGGGTGATTTCGCTTTCCGCTGTGGATGGCGGATACGTTGGGGCTTCTTCCTGTAGGATGCGGACCGGTAGCAGGACACGTGTAGTAATTGGTGCTCTCGTTACCTTTTTTCTCTTCACCCCGAGTTTCCTTTCCATGTTTCCTTTTTTTCTGTGATTTTTTCTCTTCGGCCTCATTGTCGTTCGCCGTGATTCTGCTTCTGACGCAGGGATAAAAAGGGGCAGTTTCCCCCCTGTACGCTTTCTCTCTTTTGTCCGTAATTTTTCGTGACAATTTCCAACTAAGTGTGAATGTAGCATTTTTACCCCCGGTTTCTATCTTTCTCTTTTCTTTTTTTGTGTGTATGTATGTATGTGTGTGTGTTTTAAAACTAGATACACTTCTAGTTCCTGTTCAGATACGAAGCTTAGTCATAATCTTTACTATGCATGACCTCTTTTCATATTTTTACCTGTATCAATGTGATTTTTCTTCTTTAACAGCACGGTTTTTGAATTTATAAAATAAGTGAGAGTCCTGGATACGAATAAGTAAATTAAAAAAAAAAGAAATTAAAAGTATCCTTTTTATGGGCAATAAGTAACATTCATTTAATTACAGTTTATTTGAAAATTTAAGCTGGAGGGATGAGTATCTTGGCCTGATTTATGTATCTGAATTCGCTTGATAATATGAGTATGAAGAACAAAGTTAGCGATCGCCACCGGCCTCAGGGCGACTAAAAAAAAAAAAAAGTTTCGCCAACTTGGCGACCAAAAGACTGGCGATATATCGCTAAGTGTCCCCAAATTATAATACCACTTGAGTATACATCGAAACTAACAATGATTCCCCCCCCCCAAAAGGGCAAAGGACCCCTTTAAAAGCACCCGAATGCAACCAAAAGCGGAGGTGCACAACTAGACACCACTAGGAGTCTACGTACGAAATTTCAACTTTCTAGAGAACATACCGTTCTTGAGTTATGCGACATACATACAGACGTACATATGGACGTCACGAGAGAAGTCGTTGTAATTAACTCGGGGAATGTCAAAATGGATATTTCGGGTGTCTATACGTTCTGAGGCACTTATCCGTGTGTGGCCAGGTCGAAAAAAAAACTCAGCATTCATTCGGAGTGAGTAAAATTGAAATTAAGGCCGATTTTTGAGTGAAAATTTTTTTGCGAATACAATACTTCCTTTTTTGTAAAAGGAAGCAAAAATAGTACAGGGTTGGTTTCCAGTTGCCAATTGTAACTTGACATTCAGCCACGCCGTCAAATTTCAATACAGTTAGAATGCTGTCCATAGGTTTTTGCGATAAATGTTATACGTAACTCTGGTTCGATCGCCTATAAGATTTCACACCAAGAGAAAGACTTGTCACGTGACGATGAGCAAAGAGAGAGAAGCTTCGCGTACCCTTTTACTCTATTCCAAAAGGAAATATTCGCTGCGATAGTTTCTTCCTCCGAAGGCAGTTATGAATTTTCTCGTAAGGTTGGAAGTAAACAAAAAATTTCGGTTAATAACAAAATTTTCATCCAGTGCCCAAATTCATCGGTTTTCAACTGACTCAGTCCTTGATCATGTTTGAAACTAAGCCATAGAAAATAAAGTCACCGTAACTGAAGGAATTATGTATTTCTTTTTTAACTATATTTTATTAACATGGAAGAATTCGCCTGTCACTGCTCAATATGATTAGTCATTGTTAACTTTAATATTCAGGTCCTACTCTTACAAATTAGTATGGAAGACATCTCCTGTCATTGCTCGATATATACACTCCTGTTTGTGAAAATTGCAACACCATGATGGAAGCATCATAGTTGAATGAAATTTAATACACAGTTGAGTGGTAATGGTGCAAATAAAATGATTACATTTTGAAACCAAACAAACAATAAAAAGAGATAGAAATTAGTATTTTGTGTGGTCACTACCCGCCGCAATAAGAACTGCTACACGACTCGACATGGAGTGAAACAAAGTTTGAATATATGCGTGCGGAAGAGCATTCCATATTGTTTGTATGCTCAACCAAAGTTCATCTGTCGAAGCAGCAGGACGAGGATCACGAGCGAGACGCCGGCCAACGAAATCCCACACATGTTCAATCGGTGACATATCCGGGGAATATGTAGGCCAGGGAAGAAGTTGTACTTGCTGCGAATCAAGGTAGGATTTGACAGTCCTGGCGACATGTGGACGGGCATTATCCTGCAGGAATACAGCCCCTGGCAATCCTTGCTGGGAAGGAATAGCTTGGGGCTGTAAAACTTCGTTTATGTATCAGGTACTGTTCAAATTGCCCACAATTCATAACAATTGTGATCGTCCATGGTATGCTATGGCACCCCAGACCATAACTCCGGGTGTTAGACCACTGTCGCGTTCGATAATGCATTCAGGAGTGTGCCGTTCACCGGCATATCGCCTGACACGAATTGGGCCATCATGGTGCCACAAACTGAAGCGGGATTCGTCAGAAAAGACGACTTGCTGCCAATAAACACGCCAGCTCCTATGCATATTGGCCCATTGTAGCCGCAGGCGGCGATGGTTTTGCGTGAGAGGAATCCTGTATAAAGGAATCCTTTTCGCGCAGCTCACGCTGCAGCAGACGTCTCCGAATGGATGAAGCACACAATGAAACACCTGTAGCTGTTGACCACTGTGCTGTCAATGGTCTAGAAGAAGCTGTGCGGTCCGTCAGCGCCATACGCACTAGGTGTCTGTCATCGCGAGCTGATGTCACATTTCGTGGTCCACTCCCGGATTTCCGAGCTGTTTGACCCTCGTCCGTCCACTGCTTCCAAACACGCATGATTGTGCCTCTGTTACACTGCACACGAGCGCCTACTGCACAATAAGACAATCCATCTTCACGAAGGCCGACGATTCTGCCCCGTTCAAACGCTAAAATTTGCTCAAATTTCGCTTTCTTTCGTCGAAGAGGCATAGTAAAGATTCAACTAACGTTTATTCTAGCATATAAGCACCGATAATCATACATGCCTCGCTACAGCCGTCTATTTATATTCGGTTCGATTCGCCGTTCAGGAGGCGCTGCTCAGCATACGCATGCGCTACCGGTCTGCAGTGCTAATCAATTGCATGTCATGCCCTACTTTACATTTCCTGCCATTTTTAGCTCACTCGCGTAAGTCCTTCGTGGTGTTGCAATTTTCACAAACAGGAGTGTAGCTTGTAATGTAACATCAGTTTAATTTCTGCACCTACTTTTACACATGTTAACACTCGTATATTCCAGAAGTTAAAGCGCCTTATCGTATTTTGATATAACTAGCACTTATATTTTGTGTCCGATTTTATAGAAACAAAAATTATCCTTTAAATTTACATGTATGTTCCCTTCATTACAAGTTTAGGAAAATATAAAGCCATTACTTTATACATGAATCAAAATATATTTTATTTCTAGTAGTTTCTACAATGCGTAATCATTGCAAGGTAATTAGCGTTTAAAGCATTAAATTTATGTTCTCGCTATTTATTATGTTTTGTATTTTAATGTATGCAAAATTTATGACTCAGTCACAGACACATATTTGTATCGTTCTTTATTAATAGTAGTTCGAACGGAAATAGAATTCCGTACCTGTTACATTTGTTGCCATTCGGAAGTGACGTATGCGACATATGTAAACGAAATTACATGAATAATTTTTTTAAAAAGATGTCAATCCTGAAGGACATGATAAAAGGTTTCCATTCGGGGCAGTAGCTTTTTAAGTTATAGCTTTTATAAGTCGTGAAGCTCTATGGGAAGGAGAGCCCATAAAAATACTGCGTAGCTTCAATTTCATCAAATTCAGTCATCCTGCGCTAGTACTTCATGGGAATATAGCACAAAATACATGGATAGTCTGACTTCGAATTCTGCCTACAGTGGCTCCCAAAAGAGTTCGTACGCTTTGAAATTTTTTAATAAAACCAAAATAACTCGAAACTGAATTCGAATATGAAGTCCAATATTTTTTCACATCATTCCTATGTCATTCTAAATTCAACCCATTGGTTTTTTTCAAAATTTTGACGGATATTCTTTTTGAAATGGGTCAGAAAACGAAGAGACAAAGAAATAACATGGCCACAAAAGTCATCGTACACTCAAATATTTTCGAATAAATTCATGTTTAAAATTATCATATGCCATTTTATTAATATTTTTGTATTGTGTTGACCCTTATAAGTTATTTGGCTTTATTTTTTTGTTTATTTATTCCTTAATATTGTGCTTATTACTACAAAAGGGCTGGTATTCGTAAAAAACCGCAAACACCATTCAAAATTTGAATTTTTTCCCACAGTAGCGGTAAATTGATTTGAAATGTCTCTAAATTAGTTAATTTATTTGTTTGAATAGTAAAGTGCTTGATAAAATGCTTTAAAGAAAGGAATCAGACCGAAAACAAGGTAAGAAAAGGTCAACCTGCAAAATTGACAAAACGTGATCAGAGAGTTAAAGTAAAAAAAAATTATGAAAAACACATTTGAGTGCTGTAAAAGTTTCTACTGAGTTAAGTGAAACATTTTACATTTAATTTTCACCTAAAATTGTTCGCCAATTTCTCTGATTAACTGGATTAAATGGGACCTCTTCCCGCAGAAATTGTCTTGGTCGTGCGAAAAACAGAAAGCTTACGCTTTTCGTCCCAAAATCAATGATAAATAAGCTCAAAACGTTTTAGAATTACGTCTTACTTACAGATAAAAATTAATTCAACATTTTTGGTGAAATTGTTGTATAATTGTAAGTAGAAGAAAAAAAATTAGGAACTTAATCTTAAGAACTTAGTTGGATCAGTTAATCAGGACGGTGGAGGTGTTCTAGTGTGAGGGTGCATATCAGCATCAGGACTTGGTAGTTTCGAATTTTTTGATGAAATAATGAATCATGCTGTTCCTTTAAATATTTTAAAAACCAATTTTGAACTCTTAGCCAAAATTTTGGTTATTGGAAACATTTTTGCTTTTTATCAAGATAACGATAAGACGCACACGGTTTTCAACGTTTGCGTCTAGTGCCTGGAAAATTGTCCTAAAGTTTAGAAAATACCCCCTCAATCTCCAGATTTTGACTTAATGTAACGTATTTAGAGATATCTGGAGGCTAGATTACGAAAATAGGGCTTTAAAACGAAAATTGAGCTAGAAACAGTAAGACTCGAAGTGTGGTTAAACACTTACTCAGAAATTACGCAAAAAAAAAAAGAAGAAAAAGAATGAAATCTATTCCCAGACGTTTAAACGGTGTTATGATTACTGTATGATATTCTACTAATTAATAACTTAATCAAAAGTTAGATTATTCAATAATATATAGACATTTTATAAAGTGTACAAAGACTTTTGTGAGATAAAATTTCCGGCACTTTTTGGTTTTTGATTTAAAAAAAATTAGTTTTAATATTTTTTTAAAAATTTTCATGTAGTTTTGTTACAAATTGAGCATAGATATTATAATTAAATACTTATTCCGAAATATTAATTCTAACCAATGGATTGGGCCTATTTCGTTGAAAGTCGAAGGTGTACGAAGACTTTTGGGAGCCACTGTATGTAAGAGATTGCTTCTAGTTTGATTTGTGTACGAAAAAATATTTTTACTAAGTCGATTAAGTTATTAAATTCTTTCACGGCGTTTCATGATTTTTTTTTTTTTTAAAGTTAGAAAATTAAGTGTTTCTCTTTTAAGCAAAAATAATTACTTATTGATTTTACTTGATAACCTTAGCTTGGAGTTTCTTATTCTATTGTCTTTGTGAGTGATAAATAGTGAGTTGTTACGTTATTCATGCTTTATGTGTGTATCTTCATTTATTTATTTATTATACACTTTTTGCCTGAGATAATTTTTTTTCCGCACATTAATGATTCTTTTCCTCTTTGTTTTATCTCTTCATTGATTTATTTACTTTGCAGACGATAAATCTTTTCGCATCGTGCTGGTTTTTTTATTGCTTTATTATGATAAATATTGTTGTTATTATGAATATTTGCAGATTATATCTTTTTGTTATTTTTTTTTCCACGCAAACATAAACAGTTTAGGGAATTTAAATGAAATCATTTGTACGCATTTCTAGTTAATAAAAGCTATGGTGTTTCTTTTTTTTTCCCCCAATAGGTTTTTTTTTAGTTTGTTGCCCTTTTTCTGTTATTTTATTTATTTTGAATGCGTTATTTTACGTCTTTTCCTATATTCATTCAAATTGGAGGATAGATAAAATTATGGTGCATACTTTATAGTATATTTCTTCAAAAATTCTGTTTTTTCCCCCGTTTCCCTTCCTTTCTTTCTTCTTCTTTTTTTTCCGAACATTTCCTGTCTTAATTAACGATTTCAAAAAATTATTTCAGATTGTCAGAAAAGAATTCAAGTTGGTTTTCTTTTCCTCTGATTTTTCTCCCCTTGTCTTCTTCTTTTACTATACTTATTTTTTGTTCTTTTCGTTTTTACTGAGTGATTTTCTTATGAAGGGGGGTGGGAGGAGGGCTAACCCTTGGGTTTCTTTTAAAAAAGGTTTTTAGTTTGGTTCTCATAGTTGAAATGTAACTTCGGTTTTTAGACATTTCATTATTAAATGAAAGCTTACTTTAACTGTTAAAAAATACTCAGTAAATTCGAATTGCCCATTGTATCGGGTTATCGGAAAACTGTAGTTGAAATTCAATTATCTGTACTCTGCATTTCAATAAAAAACTGACAAAATAAATTATATGATTGAAGAGGATTTTTTTTTTAAATAATTGAATGCGTTTTTATATTCGTTTGATTTTTTTCATAAATTATTAAAGCTGTAATTAAAAGTAGTGCTGGGTACTTAAAAACTACGATTCCATTTTTTGCATACCCTTAGAGACAAAAAAAGTTCACTGATCTAATCGCTCTTTTCTATATTCCATTTTAGTTAGGAAATTTAAAAATTTGGCATTCATATCAAATGCATCCGTCTGAAATTGAAATGAATAAAACTCACTTCTTAAAAAAAAATAAAACCTCATAATTAACATACTAATAATTGGAATATTCTTTTTTCATCAAAACTACTCTCTCAACTTACGCTTTTTTTATTCTAAAAATCCCAAGTGCATAAGTGGAGGAAAAAAATATCTTTAGAATCGTTTATCCCGCGTTGCTTCTAATTTATTAAAAGCTGCTGACGATTTCTAATTACCCTTGCATCTTTAGATTAAAAAGGCTGATGGCAGCTTTAATTTTCTTCGCGTTCAAAGATATCTTTCTGCGAGTAATTAACTTGTAAAATATTCGTCAGTTTAAGGGGGGGGGGAGGGATAGGGTAGCATGATTCTCCATAGCATTCGTGTCTCTGTAAGGGGAGACACCTTTAATTACATTTTCGATTTGCCTGGGTAATTAATTTAACTTTGTATCCCAAGTTTTTATTTCCTCGGTTTACATTTTGTGAGTAATGTTTGTATGTGCAAATACCTGTGAGGTGTTTAATTTATCAACATTGGATTAAAGTTCGAGTTACTTACAGCTCATGTTTAATGTCTATCGCTCTTTTGTGATACTTGAAATGAAAAATAAATAAACTTCTCAATGATTGAAATTTTTTTTTTTTGCTTTCCAATTAACGCTGATAAAACAATTAATTATGCAACATGTTGTATGTCATATAGGTATTAGTTAGTATTTTGTTCTTCAGAAGGTTTTCGATGTTTTACCTTTTTGTTATTACTTAAGAAATAGTCTAGAATTATAAATGGTGCATTCAAATCTTAGCCTTGAAATTTTTGTTAGCTTTTTTACATCTGATTATGATTACAATTATTATTATTTTAATTATTTTTAAGTGCATGTGTAATTAACATAATCCACATCAGAAATAACATTTTTTGTAGTTGTGGTAACTGAATATTTTTCTCTTTGGCTGAAGAGGAAAATTTCCAGTCAGTGACGTAACGAGGGGGACAGAGCCCTTGGATTTAGCTTTCATCCTCAATCCTAGTTTATATACATCTAAGGGATATCTAACCCCTTCGCCTCCGGTGGTGAAATTCTTGTCTGTGCTGGTGTTTCCAGTTATTTATCAAGTCTCATTTATCCGTCTTTTTTAGTCTTGGTTCTTTCTGCAACCTGGCATTGGCATATGTAACACATTGAGAAGGGATGAAAAGCGGAGAGAGTGATGCTTTCAAATCTTGAAGCAAGGATCTCAAGTCATGTGATATGTTTTAAAGTAAAATGTTGGAAAAAACAGGTTTCTTTCACTCGTTTCACGGAAAACGTGTCTCCCCTTCGTCATAGTTCAATCATTTGACTAGGGATCTTTGCTTCAGCGTTTCCTAAGTCAATGTTTGGACTCGCTCCCTCCAGTTTCTAAAATTTAACGATATTTTCGAAACAGTTTAAACTAAACAATGATGCTGAATTTTCCTCGATTATCGCCACGTCGCGTAAAACTAAAAGCTAGAATTAAGAACAATAAATTTGTACAAGTGAGGGAAGCCTGATACTTGCAACTAAAATGGGTCAAAGATAAGTCAAGCCCAATTCGATGGACCAACGGTAACGCATTTGGAACCTCAAGTATCACACTCTCATCATTTCAGTTGCTGCTTTGAGAAGTGAGCAGGTGAAGCGGTTGTTGAAACACGTATATCAGCATTTAGCGAGTTGCTTGGTAGTTTTCCTATTTTTCTTCTGTTCAGCAAGTAAATTCGATACATCCAGCCTTAAAAAAACTTTAGGAAGGTGTCTACTCCTTCCCTTAAGAAGTGCTTAGAACCGAAATAAGCACTGGCACTGCTTGACCCGTTGAAGTGTGGGTTACGGTTGAGGCATAACTAAGGGGGGAAAGTTTCAATAACTTTGTGGTACAATTATTAAGGAAGAAATCCTGGGGACCCTGAAAAAGTCAATAGGGTTTAGAGGAAATCCTAGAAACAGTAAAAATTTAATGAATAAATAGGAAAATCCCTGAAATCAAAGAAAAAGCTATGGTGTCTTGGGTTAAATTTGGTGATTAAGACGATAATCGTGGAACCAAGGGAAAGTTCTAGTGACTTAGGATAAAATTCTTATAATCGTAAGGGGAGGGGGACCCTTAGAGGGAAGAAAAAGTTCTGGTGACTTGGATTAAAAATATGGTGGATGAGATGAAAATGAAAATCGTGGGAACCACAAGTGAAAATTCCAATGATTTGGTGTAAAATTCTAAAAATTATTGAGAAAATCTTGGGAACTAAGATAAAGTTCTGGGATCTTGGGGCAAAATGAAAATCCTAGGAACTTAGGGGAGGTTTTAGTGACTTAAAAATTCTAAGGATTGATTGAAAACTCCTTGAGATGAAGAAAGCATTCTGGTGACTTGTGGTTGAAATCTTATAACTGAGAGGAAATTCCGGGGCACCAAGGGTAGAAATGTAAAAACAAGGTGACCTGGGGTAAATGTAATGATTGAGAGGAAGTTCCTAGGAACCAAGGGAAGGTTCTAGTAAGGGAAGGTCTAGGTTAAAATTCTAATCGTTAAGAATTTTGGGAACCAAAAAAAAAAGTCTGTTGAAGTAGCGTGAAATTGTGATGTCTGAGAGGAAAATTCAAGGAACCAAAGGAAAGTTCCGTGTTTTGGGATAAAATTCAAGGAGAATCGGTAAATCTCGACTATTATCGGTAAATCACACAATCCTCATATATATATAATAGCGAATTCACTGATCGAGTAACGCTCCTGACGTCATCAACAATGAAACACACGCCACGGCATGATAATTTTATAATATGTTTTGGTAATGTTTAACATACAGGGAAAGGCTTTATTTGACTGTATCCGGTCACTTAACTGTTTTCACTTAACTTTTATTTTAGGAGAATGAAGAAACGAAAGAGTGGTCAACAATGAACGCTATACTGGAGTTTAGGGTTCATCCATTGGAGTTGGGTTTAAAATTTCAACCATCAAAATATCACCAAACAGGCAATAGCTTCGTTCAAATGTAGAAGCAATTTTTTTCCGTCATATCTTGACAAGCGATTTTCTAGTTCAGAATAATTGACATTTTGTATTTCAAAGATAAAACATTCAAACGTTGATAGTTACGAAAATATATTGTTAGTTTTCAAGTTTAACATGAAGAGCAATGCAATTAACTTAAATTTCAGCCGAATTTATAACGTTTTTACTTCCTTTTACAAAAAAGGAAGTGTTGTATTCGCGAAAAAATTTTCACCCAAAAATCCGCCTTAATTTCCATTTTGCTCACCCCCAAATGAATGTTGAGTTTTTTTTTTCAACCCGACCACACGTGGATATGTGCCTAGGAACGTACAGACACCCGAGATATCCATTTTGACGATCCCCGAGTTAATTACAACGAGTTTTCTCGTGACGTCTGTATGTATGTACGTATGTATGTCGCATAACTCAAGAACGGAATGTCCTAGAAAGTTGAAATTTGTTACGTAGACTCCTAGTGGGGTCTAGTTGTGCACCTTCCTTTTTGGTTGCATTCGGATGCTCCAAAGGGGGTCTTTTGTCCCTTTTTGGGGGGAAATCATTGTTAATTTCGATGTAAACTCAAGTGGTGTTATAATTTGGCGGACACTTGGCGATATATCGCGTGTCTTTTAGTCGCCAAGTTTTGTCGCCAACTTGGCGGTTTTTTTAATTATCTTTTTTTTTAATCTGGTTTTAATTTGGCCACTGTTGGTGATATTTAGAGAGTAAACAATTGTACAATATTAAAACTGCCAATAATGAGAAAATGACAATAAATTGGAGTAAAAGTCATGTGATGCACACATTAGCCGTTTTCTTTTCATTGGGGAGACTACATAACGTAATTGATTTTGACATTTTCAATCATTAATTCTATAATATGACGTCGGCCCCCGATTTTTATACCGCTTAGCTCACACTAACACTCTCACTGTCGACATTCATTAATCACTCTTCTCGCGTATCTTTACCCCCGCTGAGCTCCTTAAAACCTTTCTGCGGCTTATAAATTCTACATGTCTGCCTCATTTCGAGAATGTTGACTCGCCGAAATGTGCTTTGTCTCCAAGGCAACCGCCGCCTTTTGCCCAACTTTTTCTGCTTCGCTAATATTCTTTTAAATTCTTAAAAATGTTTTATCGAAAATCTCCGCGCGTCTGGGTGCTTATTCTGTTGAATTTTTCAACACCTCGAATTTGGTTCTTCCTGGGATGCCATTCCGTGGAATCGTTGAAATCTGAAATGCGAAATTTACATTTGTTAAGTCACATTTTAAAAATGAAATCGTCTGGAAAAAGGTTACGGAATATATTGTTGACTTGTGATTGGAGCGCTTTTTGAGAGATATTCTTCAGCCGAATTTGTTGTGATAAAACTGTGTGTGAGGAAATTTTCATATTATTACATGCAGAGGTATGACTAATTTTCTTTTTTTGAGCAATCACGATTGCTTACTGTTCTCATTTGACTGTTTTAAATTCCTAACATTTTATTTTCCCGCCAGCACCACCGTCGCGTCGACCGGCCTCCCGATGCTGCTCCGCTTGCGAAAAACCGTCTCCAGGTTGCGTCCATATCCTACACACACACGCATACACACACTCATGCCTGCGCACAGACACAAACACACACTCCTACACACACACGGGGTGATTGCGAAAAACATAATTTGAATTCAAGATGCCAAAAATTCAAATATATATATATATATATATATTTATTTATTTATTTATTTATTTATTTATTTATTTATTTATTTATTTTTCTTTCTTTCTTTCTTTCTTCCAAAGCGAGAAAAATACTCCTTTGACATTTTTCAGACGAATGAAAGATACGAAAACAGTCAAAAACGTGATAGTGATTTAAAAAAAACCTCATTGTCTAAGGTATGATGTCACCTTCTTTTCAACATTTTTGACCTATCTCCCTCCCCCTTTATCACAAAGTGTCTCCCCTTCACCTTACCATCACCCCCCCCCCTTTGTCACGCGTCACGCTATTTAACATATCCTTCATTAAAAGATGCGTGATGTCGCACTTCTCCTTACCCCTTAACCCCCCCCCATGTCATAAACTGTCACATTTTCACGAACCCCCTCCCCCTCAACGCTTGACATCTTTTGTAAACGATCCCTAAGAATAAAAAGGGAAAATGACAAGGGACGGAAGAGATGTGTGCTATTTTGATTTGTTCTTTACGAATTAGCAACATTTTCATTTGTAACATTTTAAAATTTCAATTACGTTTTTTTTCCATTGTCCGCGATTGAGACTAATTTTGTATAAAAAATACAACGCGTAAAAATGTACTTCACTTAACTTTTGAGGTGTACTTTTGAGGCATTCAGAGTGAGTTTCAATGCGGGAAATACACTTGCAAAAACGGCATGAACAATATATCTGATCACGTAATATTATATTAACATAGAATTTATTACAAAATATAGATATATTCAGAAAATCAATGTTTTAAAGCATCTGAATTTCAAAAACATCGATGTTCCCTGATAGATACATCAGTGCCATCCATGTTTTATTTCTCTTTGCCACCAAAGACTAACAGTGTTATTCGTTTTCATGCTGTAAATGTCTTGAAAAAGTCATCATAAACAATTCTCCCAGAGGCTCGGCTAAAAAGACAATAACATAAAACTTCAGCCACAATGGCTGCGTTATAATTCGATTTCGGTTTTCCACGCTAAGCTTTTGCTGAAAGCTTTACGATCGCTTCGTCTCGAAATTATCGTATATGTCTCTTGTTGCCATCGTTATGTCAGGAGTCCTATTGTTTACACCCCATGAAGCGTAAATTATGTGTTTTAATCATTGTTTTTCTTGCACTAGAGGTTATTTAATCTGCTTTTTCACTGAGAGAATGGTATCTCGTTGCTATTACAAAGACACATTCACAGCATACGGAGCACAGAAATTGCAATTTTTTGTTTTCTTGCAGATTATAACAGATGTAAACTTGCAAGTATGGAGGGAAAAAATAAACAAGTGTGCTGTTGCTCTTGTTGCTGCTGTAACACTCGAGTTGCCAATGGTCAGAGGCATGCACGAAGGGGGGGGGGACCTGTTGGTTCGGGTTCGAGCCTGAAGGGGCCTGAGATTTTTAAAATGAGGGTTGAAATATACGTAGGGACGTAAAGGTAAACAATATGGAGAGGGTCCGAAAAAGCAATTTGTGATTCATCACAAAATTTCTGTGTACGCCCCTGTCAATGCTACCCGATTTTAGGCAGATATATACATCTTCCGTATCTTCCGTTTAACAAAGGACCAGTGGCGTAGCGAGAGAAAATCCTTGGGGGGGGGGGGGTAATTTCTTCTGAAGTGTAAAGCACATATATATATATATATATATATATATATATATATATATATATATATATATATATATATATATATATTACTCTTTATCAATTAAACAACAAAGGACATTATAAACCAATCTCTTCTTTGAAAATACCTTGATGAATGCTGCCGTCATAAGAAAGAAAGCCCTGTCTCCAAGAGAAAAAATGTTGCGCAAAACTGGAAGACATAAGCTTTTTTCCGTCATAAAAGCTATTATATTAAATAAAAATTTTTTAGCTCATAAACAAAACCCTTCAAGTTCGACTGAAAAATGATTTTTTGGGGCTCATGGGGAGGGGTTCTGACCCCCCTATCCCCCCCCATGGCTACGCCACTGCAAAGGACCACTGAGGTGGAGATCCGATTTAGTTCAGGCAGCTCCCGTTAAGATGGAAGCACCATCTATCGACAAATTTGATCCAAACCAGAAGCCGAACCAATTCTGGTTCAGCACCCACGGATGGATTGATTTAGGATAGGAACAAGGAGAACTTTATGACCACGGCGTATTTAACGTGCCTCTGTCACCAATGGCGAACACGGAAAGTCTTTGTCCTGCCTGCTTTGAACCCGAAACCTTCCAGTTACGAGTCCAGCATACCCAGAAGAGTTGTACTCTTTTGTTTGTTGTTTTAAATACGGTTGAATAGTGGCTCCTCGCCATTTATAGACCCAGTGCATTTCCAAAAGATTGACAACCTTTCTCTTATGTTTCACAGCCATTGTCACTTGAAAATTTTGACTCCCAGTTTCCCACTATATGGAGGCTGCCGACTCTTATGATGCGAAATTACACTAGGAACTAGTGATGGATATAATCGAGAGCTTTTGATAGTCGAGATTTCGGGAATCGAGTACTTTTGATAATCAAGTGATTGACGATCGAGAGCTCTCGAAACCGAGAACACGAGCGATTGATAATCGAAGTCATTTAAAATAAATCGAGAACTCGAGCGATTGCAATCGAGCTCTTTCGAAATCGAGAACTCAAGCGATTGACCATCGATATCTCGAGCGATTGAATTCTCGAATATTTTGAATCGCAGTTTCGGGATGTGATAATCGAGAACTCGTTTCAAGTTAATTCAAGTTAATTGAAATTTATAAATGATAGTATCACGGATATTATCATTTATAAATTTCAATCGGATTATTAATTTTGTTGGTCCTGAGTTTTGGATCACCCGGTACATTGAAAAGTTCGATGTTTCAGAACATCAACGTTTACAGAAACAGATGTTTCTAGGTCGATATCGATGCCATCGATGTTTCAATTTTGAATATTGAAGTTTTTTCATTGATGCCGCACCACTAATCTGAGACCCGTAGAACCATGGAAATTGGATGGGGACGCTAAAAATAGTTAAAAATTTACAGATAGAGCGCAGTCGGGGTGCTTTAAGTAGTTAAAGTAAGATGAAAGGGAAAAACCTGCTTCGTTGAGGACGGTGTTCGCAAGAAAGATACAAAAGATTCCACAGCCCTGCAAAAAAGTCTAAAAAAAATAACTGGGAGGGATTATCCAGGATAATTACTTTGTCATTTGTAACATTGACTTGAAAATTTAATATCTGATTAGCTTGTGAGGATTTTTACAACCAGATTTAAACCAAAAAAGACTTTAATAAAGCCCTTGCCAATTGAAAAATATTGTTTAATTATTTATTTCTCATTCAAAGTGTTTCTTCGTACTAAAAATAATTTGTAAATATTGGAATATGAGAAGTAATATTTTTAAATTTATTTGCTTGTGTCATTTCTTATTGTCTTTTTTTCTTTTTTTCGTCTTTCTTTCCCCACTGACGAAATAGTGGGGATACTTATAACTCTGAAATATGTTTTAAGCAATTTTCATTGCGCATTTCCCTACACAATGTTTGATTGTTCAGTTGTGAAAGTGCATATTGTATTTTCATCCCCCAGCCTTAAAAGCCTTTTTAAGTCTATTAAGAAAAACAGATCACGAAAGAAAAATTTTCCTGGTTCGAAGTGGGCATCTTTTCTTTTCCTCTTTGGATACAGAATTACTTAATTGGTCGGAAGTAAATAAAAATACACGCAGGAAATTTGATCCGTCTCTCCCTCCCTGTCGTCATTTCTCTGTCATGGAGCGCGCCCTATTTGTCATGTCTCCCTGTTCCATTTTTTATTATCTGCTCTTTATCTAACGACATTCAAATAATTTTGGTGTTCGCTTTCCAGCATTTCTTTCTCGTTACATCCCTTTTTCATTCTCGTTTATCATTTTCTTCATATTTGATGCTCTTGAACTGAGTTTGAAAAAGACATCGCTTCTCTTTCTGCTCGGAATTTTTATCTATACATTTATTAATTTATTTATTTGGTGGGCGTAGTGCTTTGAAAAGTGACATTCTGTTTCAGAAAAATGTTCTGTCGTGTGTTCATTTTTTATGGTCAGCTCGTAATACTTGAAAAACTTGGTTTTTTCGTTGAACCTCATTATTCTGGGTTTATTTAATTGTGGCCACCGAACTGGATAACGATAAATTTGATTCCTTTATGCAAAAGTAAATCAAATGCCATTATTTTAAAACTAGAAAATCGCCCGTGGAGGTATGACACGTGGAAAATTGCTTCTACATTTGAACGAAGCAATTACCTGTTTGGTGATATTTTTATAGTTGAAATATTAACCCTAACTTTAGTGGATGAACCTTAAACTCCAGTAGATAGCGTTCATTGTTGACCACTTTTTCGCTCCTTCATTCTCCTAAAATGAACCACCTTACCAGTAAAACAGTTGATTTACTGGATACAGTTCAGCCTTGTCAAAATTAAAGCATTTCCATGCATGCCAAACATTACCAAAAAATGTTGTCAAATTATCATGCTGTGGCGCGTTTCATTGTTGATGACATCAGGAGCGTTGCTCGATCAGTAAATTCGCAATCATATATATCAGGCTGAAGTTTTATTAGCTGTCGGTACGTTTCAACAGTGTGTCTAAAATTGATCTGTGAAAAAATGTAAGGCTATTTTTAGAAAGGTGATGCAAAGTTCTTTATATTCAGACGTGATATTTTCCATTATTTTTACTGAATTCGGTAGTTTTGGGGGGTAGGAAGTAAAATTCTTTTCCTGTAAATAAAAAAAGTATTCTGTTAAAAAAGTTGTGTTGGGCAAAATCTAATATTATTTGACTAAGCATTCAGAGTGCAAAAGAGTTCAAGGGAGAAGTCTATATAAAAAACCATATGGATCGCAATCATCCTCTTGTAAATCTCAGAATTAATGTTATTGAAATTCTCACTGGCGATCATATTCTTTGGTCGTGAGAGGAAATCTTATTGCCCTATCCTCTTTGGATAAAACAATAATTGGGGGCAAACCTAACTTGGGCAGTGTCGCAATGCTGTGGTTCGGATCTGCTTACCGTTCACATTGCTGCCATGTTCCGCTTGCTCCAACTATATATAGTTTCCCCTTTGGATAGTTCTCACACAGTGGGCGGATGCAAAGGGAGGATCATTGGGGTCATGACCCCCCTCCCTAAAAACCGTCGGCAACAGTATCCGTTCACATAGTGTTCAAACACTATGAATAAAATTTAAAACGCTTTCAGTAGGTCTCTTCGATTCATCAATTATTTTTGAAAAGTAAATATTTGAAATACTACTTCTTTCCATTGCTTATGAAATTAATTTGTAACGTTTATGCCTATTAGGGGCTTTATTTCTCGCCGATTTGGCGGTTTTTATTGACACCCATGCAGTTACTGAAATTTTTTCGTGCCTAAAACCGAGAGTTCGTTCATGGGGAAGGGAGCATTTATTTAATCCCCCTAAAATGATAGCCTGTATCCGCATCTAGCTGTTCTTCCCACCTTAACAGAATGAGCCATATCAGAAAACTTCTTAATCTAAAGAAGATGAGCCATTCTAAAACAGTCAATTAAATCTAAAAATGGTGTTCTTTTCGGTAAGAATTGATATCAAGTTCTATGTATTACAGGCTTTTTTGAATTTCCCTCGTTTTTTTCACCTGAATTAATGGAATCTTATGTTCTTGTAAACCATAATAATCAACAATCATTCAAACAACACATTTGAAGCAGAAATGTATTCCTCAGCGTGTTTTCTGTTACACAGACTAAGAGTTTCACTTAGAACCATTGTACCGGTAGTTCATTCTTAGAAGTCAACCGGGAAGGCACTTTTCCTCTGATGCCTTTATATCGAAAGCACAAAACTTCTCCCACGCCATCTGGCTACGCATGGTAATACGTAAAAGCTTCCTCTGAAATGTAGAAATTAAGGATGAACTGTATAGCTCAGTGAGACTCTTGAACTTAGTGTATAGATTATAGAAGATCAAAAACAATACATATACATAAAATTCACATTGCTATCATTTTAATGAATGGCCTCATATTATTTTACAGACCAATTTTTGACAGACTTACTACTTGTAACCGCCAGTAAATATCCAACCATATAAATTAAAAAAAAAAAAAAGAGATCTTCTTGCAAGATAGTGGCAAATTTGCATCTTTCTTCTAAATATTTTTATTTAACGAACTTTTATTTAATAACCTAATTAAACAACTGGACAACTACAAACCATGAGATGTGTTAGTTCCTACTTTCTGCATTACAATACCGACTCTATTTGTATTTCTACTCGGAGATATCACAACTCATGCATTCCTCAAACATATTACGTGACTCCCTATGTCACGTCACAGTGTCACATCTAAGCGCTATGACCTTTGTTATTATTCCCATAAACGTGCTGCCGTGTAATTGAGCTGAGCATTCTTCGCTAATAATTGAGCCATAGAAAACATTCCGACCGTGCTTTGCAGCTGTGTCTTCAATCCTCTTCATACAACCGCTATTGCTCCTCTTTTAGACATTGCTCTATTTGTGAAACGTCCTTTTGGTTTGAACGTAATTTTTCAATTTTCTCCAAGGTAAAAAAGATAAGGCCCCTATATATAGGGGCCGGCGCATCAGCTTAAGATCAGCCATTTTGGATCGGAGCGCGTGTTTGAGTGGCTGTCTATTGCATTTGGTGAATGTTCACTGCTAGCGATTATTAGCTGAACGTGAATTGTTTATTAAATAAAATATTATTTACGGCAAATTTGGCGAAACACGAGACTTTGCTGTGGTAACCCTAGCTCCGCAACAATAAAAAATTCGATCCAAAATGGCTAAACTTAAGCTGATGCGTCGGCCTGTCTATATAGCGGGTCTAGAAACGACAGTCGCGAAGTGACGTATCTACAGTGACGGACACAAGGGGAGGACCATGGAGGCGATGCCCCCCCCCCCAAACTATCGACAACAGTATCCGTTTACATTGTGTACAAACATTGTATGCATAAAATGTGAACGATTACAGGATATTTTCAATTCATTAGTTTTTTTTGGAAAGTAAATATTTTAACTACTACTTCGTTTCATTGCTTATGAAATTAATTTGCAACGTTTATTCCCAATTACGTGCCTTATTCCTGGCCGATTTGGTGCTTTTTATTGATCCCCAAGCAGTTTCAGATATTTTTCGTACCCAAAATCCGTAGATTCGTTCATGGGGGGGAGTCATTCTTCAGCGTCCCCCCCCCCCCCTAAAATGGTTTTCTGTATCCGCCCCTGCGTATCTATAACGGGAAAGTACCATAACACGTAGCGAAAATATTTTCAACTTCGTTTCAGTCATTATCGATTACATTAAGAAATTATTTGAGCTATTACAATAATATCAAGAAGTTCCACCCAGAACTAAAAAGAGTATTCTTGCCCTTATACCAACATCGACCTTCTAGCATCGTATTAATATTCTCTCATTTAACTAAGACTGCAAATTATGTCAAACATTCCATTTCGACATTTTAAGCAAATTTTTAGGAATACCGAATACCGGTATTTCGAGCAATTTTGCAGTTTCGTAATACCGGTATTTGCTGAGGTAAAATACCGGTAGTTTCGGTATTAGCTGAAAATAATAAATAGTTTCAATAGAAGAATTTTCAGTTTAACTTAACTTGTTAAACTTCTACTTATATTTTCAATGTACATTTCTCTTTCGATGATACAGAACCAACATTACTCCGCATTTCCTTTTATTTCCCGTTGCCAAAAAATAAAATAAATAGACAAAAATGTTAAAACAACTTATTTTAATAATCATTATTTCACAGTAAAAGCACAGAACGTCGAAGTTGAACTGATTTTCGGATAACGGAATCGGAAGCTTTAAAATTCAAGGATTAGTCGAGAGTTTCATTTTCCAACTCCAGATCCGTCGGGGTATGTTATTTCTATTTTGTTAAAAGTGTTTTTTCTATTTCTTGAAACCAAAAATTGAGAACATATTCAGAGTCTGCATATCCCCCCCCCCCCCCCAAAAAAAAATAGTTTTTCGTTTTGTCGTTAATATTAAAAAATTTTGAATTGTTCAAACAATACCCCTAAATAGCTAAATAAAAATAATCTTCATCACAAGCTTCTTACTACATAGCTCATTTGAAGCAATCTCTCTTTATATAAGCTCAAAATCTATGTTTGCCTTAATTTCAACGTAGACCCTAATGTTGAGTTTTCTTTTTTTTTTTTTTTAATTGTTTAAAATTGAACAAAAGTTTGTTCAAATCAAAAAGTGAAAGTTAGAAAGTAGGTGTCCTCGCCGAGATCTTTCGAACAAAAGAAAGTTTCTTCGAATTGGACTTTTCCCTCATAAGAAATAGGGGGGGGGGGGGGGGGCAGACTGACACACACCTTCCAATTTTAAATTTTTCTACATGTTTTTGATTAATTTATTTGGATTTGACTTTTTAACTTTTTGCGATATTTTTGGTATGCATAACTAAACAACACGTATTAGATATTACTAACAGAATAACATGAAACAAATTTTGCTTTTGCAAACGATTTCTTAATGTTATCGGAGATAATTTTCGCTTAAACCATCATTTTTCTACATTCATGTTTTGCTGATTTCCAAATTTTACATTTATGGATCAGAATTTCAGTTTAAATACTATTTTGTGGAAATATGATTTTGAGTATTATTATTGTAAGGAAGAAGGCTTTCGCTGCCAGTGTCAATAATGTTAAAAGATTACGGGGTGTTGTTGGGCCGTGGTTACTCTCGGAAATGATGTTACATTCGGGCCAAGACACAACAACTCAAAATCTTTTAATATTATTTTTATCATTACTAGAAAGTCGCCCGTCAAGGTATGACGGGTGAAAATTGCTTCAATATTTTAACGAAGCAATTGCCTGTTTGGTGATATTTTGATAGTTGAAATTTTAACCCTAGCACCAGTGGATTAACCCTAAACTCCGGTAGGTAGCGTTCATTGTTGACCATTTTTTTAATTTCTTCACTCTCCTAAAATGACAGAGTCTTACCAGTAAAAGTTAAGTTACTGGACTCTAACTAGATCTAGTTCAACCTTGTCACAATAAAGCCTTTTCCTGCTTGTTAAACATTACCGAAATATACTATCAAATTATCATGCCTTGGCGCGAGTTTCATTGTTGAATCGCGCTGGTTACTCGATCATCGCCTATTATTTATATGTGGATGTAAATAATTACGAAGTAGACCTTCATTCATTCATTGTATCGATTAGATATTTTTCTCATCGATTTAACGTTGTTTTCTCCATTATGGCTCATGAATATGCTCTTTCTGGCAAGTATTCTTACATTTTTGATCAAGCTTTATCGGACTTCTAAAAATAAATATCGATTCGAATGGTGATTCGATTGAAAAAGACCATAATATTATTTTGATTTCGGCAAGGCTTTTCTTTTATTAAAATGTCGTTCCAATCTTGAAGGCGTTCTGTCAACCATCCGCTTCCTTTTTGGTAGAACTCTCCGTTCTGTTCAAAAGCGAATTCCGCCCTCCCCCTACACTTATCACTGTGAGGTTATATCCCATTGCTTTGCTTTAAAAGGAACCCTTTGAAATGCTCGATTTCTCCAATAATGCACCAGATAGGCCAGTATTTGCGGAAATGTGTGCCTTTTGAAAAAATCTTTGCTCTTGAAACGGGCTGTACTTTTTTGCTGAGAATCATTCTTATGTGGAAGTTAAGGGCGCGTTGAAAAATCAACAGGCTGCTCTTTTGATACGGTTATTGTTATTTCTTCATAATCTTCGTTTAATTTCAGCTATGTTTGGTGAGCTATTGGTTCTACCGTAGGTTCAGTTTCATTAATTGGGACTAGGGGCGTGCAAAGGGGGGGGGGAGAAGGGGCACCTGTTGGCCCGGACCCGAGCCTGAAAAGGGCCTATTATTTTTAAAATGAGGAGCGAAATATATGGGTTAACAGTATGGAGTGGGGCCCGTGAATTTCATTTGTGACTAGCCCCAAAATTTTTGTACACGCCCCTGTTTGGGGCTTCGTGAAAGTTCTTTTTTGTTGTTCTTCAGTTGCAGTAGAGTTTCGATAACTCGGTACTCCATAATCAGGGTGCATTAAAAAAAAACTCTGCCATATTCGGGCAAGACCGAAAATCCCTGCGCGAAAAACCTGGTGCACTCACATTACCAATAACCCTGAATTTTAAAACTTTTATGTCCTATATAATATAATATTCTTATTGAAACTATTATATTTAATAGGACATAACATTCTTATATAGTATGGAATATTCCTTTTGAAACGTTCTTCGGGGAACGACATCGGTCAGTATGCTTTGAAAACGTTGTCTATCTTTTTTCTGGAAATGGGGGAGGGGGTGTCTTTTCATTTACTGTGTTGCTCAAAGATGCTTGGATTGACTATGGTTGCCAGTTTTGAAGGTTAAATATATCATTAATTTGTATTTTAATTTTGAATGAATCTTCCTCCTTCCCTCAACCTTTGCGAATAGTCAGTATCGCCGCCTAATTTATGTAGGGGCAAACTCAACAGTTTCATCGGGCCTCCGATTTAAGAGGCCGTCTTGATTAAGGGCCCTATAGTGGAGTTCCAGTTATAGGGGTTCTAGTCTTGATCGCATATGAGGGGGAGGCGTTAGTTTACGTCAGTGTTCTAAGGGATGTACAAAGCCTCAAAGGTCGAGAACTCCTGTATTAAAGAATGAAAAATGGAAGATGACCGATGAAGAAATGAGTAATTTTTTGAGTTTTAACATTTAGAATAATTGACATTTTGTATTTAAAAGAAAAAAAAAAAAAACATTCAAACGTGATAGTTACGGAAATCTATTGCTCCCTCCCTCCCAAATTTTTCATCATGCTATTTTTTTATTAAAATTACAAAGCCCGAAAGTATGCTTGACTTCGTTTTTAAGGTGTATTTTCGATATTCAACGCGCGAAATACGCCTTGTAGAGGCGTCTATATTTGAACATAACTATAGTAACTAGGGATTGCAATATCGATATACCGAATGCCGGTATTTTGAGCAACTTTGCAATTTTGTAATACCGATATTTGCTGAGGTAAGATACCGGTATTTTCAGTTTTAGCTCAGGGGTCTGTCCAGGATTTTTCACAGGGTCCATTTTTTGTGAAAAATCAAATAATTTTGTGAAAAATGAATTAGTTTTGTAAAAAATCAAAAAATTTCGAAAAAAAAAAATGTTTTTTTTTTTTTTTTGTTAAAACGAAATTTTAGAATTTAGAGATGGCACAAACTGTATCGATTGAACTTAAAGTTGAGTGTTTTCCTCTTCTATGACGAGAAAATCATTCTGGATTTTTTTCCTGATATTTGGTGGGGGGGGGGGGGCATCGCTCTTTCAAGTATCAATATTTATCTACCATTCTGCATTATGTTAAATTATACTAGATATATTTCTGTACAGTATTTAAAATAATTGTAACAAAAATATAAATAAATAAAACAAATTTCAGAATAGGGTTTAGCATTCAACTTTTTGACCCAAGACACTCTTAAAAAGCACAGAATTTCGTTTAAAACTTATAAATTCCGTGATTTTAACAAAAATAAAAAGATATTTCAATTGTTTACCTCTTAACAAAGCGTAATAATCATCATAAATTCGAAAAATCGGATTCCCATAGCAGATGCAAAGAGATCGCAATTCTCAAAGTGAAGGCATCAAAAGTATAAAAACGGCTTGTAAAAGAAATATTTTCGATAAATTTATTTTAAAATTTTAGATTCCTATGATAACATATCATTAATATCTGTGAACACAGTTGACCCCCCAAAAAAATAATAAAAAAATAAAATAAACCATCTATTCAGCATTTTAATTTTTGATAGAACAGAAAATGGAATTTTGCTTTAAAAACTTGAAATGAGAGTTCTAACAGAAATAAAGAGACTTTTCATTTATTTGAATCCTAATAAAGCGAAGTTAGCTTGAAAAAAGAACAAAATATGATTATCATATCGGATGTTAAAAGATTGCATTTTTCAAAATGTAGACATCTAAAGGAAAAAAAAACGATAATTAAAAGAGTTTATTTAAAGTTAATCATCCTTGTTAGCATCGAAAAATCAAAACCCATATAATTTTCTCCCAAAATAACAATTAAACATCGCACCGCACCGTAAAAACGCAAATATTGACAAGCCGACAAAATGATGAGAATATTTTCTAATCAAGTCATTATAAAGGTTCAACGCCAGACGCTAAGTGGTGATAATTTTGAAGTTGGTAACCCTATCTGAAGTGATCATTTTTTCCTCACCCTTACTATCCCTTTGCAGTTCTAAGTTCATTTCGCAGATGTATATTATTACTAGCTGACCCAGCCACGCGTTGCTGTGGCAAAGAAGTTGGATTAAAATAAACTTTTACTCACTATTTTGATAGAATCAAATAAATATTTTTAATAGAAATTAAAATATTATACCCATTTTAAAACATATGAGATTGATAATGGGCGTGATTCAATGTAAAAATGACTCATAAATGTTCCTGGAAAATTATGGGCAGCTGATGTGGCCAATTTCTGCCAGTAATGTGTCATGCCAAAACCCGGAAAGTTTTCCGATAAAAGTTAATAACCTTTCTGAAATTATCTCGGAAGCCTCTTGAAAAACTTGAAGATCTTCCCGTTTGAAGCAAGCTAGTCGTGCTTCTGGAACTTTAGTGTAAAGTTAGGAAGGGATTTAAAAAAAAAAGCTTAGCACCTTTTTGATTTATTAAGGAATTTCTGTAAGCAGCAATGCAAACATAGCCGAAGCTTAGCCAGAACTGCAAGCAAGTATCAAAAATTTTTACTCAGTAACGTTTCGGATTTTTTTTTACAGCGCAGGCTAAAGAAAGTACTTATTGAATTCAGTAAGTACGAACTAAATTTTCTATGGAAAAAGCACTATACTTACGCTTAGTAAATTTTGTAAGTATGACTTCGGCCAAAAAAAAAAAAAAAAAAAAAAACACTTGAAAGTGATAGTAAATATTGAAACTGATTGTAAAATAACCGAATGTAGAAACTAAGCGTAAACCACCATACACTTTTAGATTCTACACTACATTTTTTTCACCTCAGCTTTCTCTGTAGTTTGTAATCAATAACTTCTTTACAAAATACACTAACTAAATTGAAAACATATAAAAATTAAATTTTTTCAATGTTGTAGATAACATTGACTTCGAACTATTGTTTCTATTATTTGAAAACTGAAAACTGTCTAAGCACTTACTTGTGCACAATGTTCTTGCTTAACCAGTCTTTTGCTAATACGAAAAGTATGATAACTTTCCGCTTGTGAGTAGGCGATATATGGTTGCCCATGAGAGAAATATTTATGTTTCAAGTTCAAACCGAAAGAAGACATTATTTGTTCTTGAGATCTATTTATGGTCTTTGCAAAAGCTAAACGAATCAAAAATTTAAGACTTTCAGATGTGTTTGAAAATTATGACGCTATTAATGGATTACGTGGCAACACAAACATTTCTCCTTTAAACTTTCCCGTCGAAACTGTTGACTTTTGATGAAGAAACGTGTACCGTTGCGTAATTTAGGTGGTTTTAAATCGCGAAAAAGAATAAATTGTTGAGCCAATTTTCAACCGGAAATCGTGTAGTCGCATTCCTGGTGTATCCGGGGAATTTAAAAACTCAGTTGGAATGTTTACTGCTTTGTTTTCATCGACAACTGTATAGGCTTGTTCAGCATCAATGGGGAGTTTTTTTTCTAGCCGTCAGTAATGGCTCATTATTCGCAATAATAGTAGCTAAGACAGCGTCATTGCTCTGTTGTTATACGTTGCAAATCAGTGTTAACTAAGTCGGTGGCCCAACTATCAAGTAACGGCCTATCATAATAATTAAGTGGCAAATTTGACATTGAAACGCAAAAACCTTCAGTTAAAACTGAAGCTTCATATTCATCTCTGGTGTAAAATCTGGATTTGGACATTTGTGTGTTTGTTAAACTTTATGAAATACGTCTTCAAACGTGAAAGTTATATAGTTTCTCCTTAAAAAATGATGATTGTGTTGGATAGTATGTCGTCAAAATTGTTTTAAAACTGTTGACGAATACTGTTTCTCCTTATGTCATACATGCATTAGAAAGTGTCAACTCCCAATGACTTTGTGCAACCAATAAATACAATTTGCGACATGCATCGGGATATGTATTTGACAGTTGACAATTGACGATCCACAAATATTCCTGTCTGTTCGGGAATGTTTACCGAAAACAAAACTGCTACAAAACCAGCGCGATTACAGAGGCAAATATGATTTTTAAAAAAATTAAATTTATCTGAGACTCTCAATTAGTTCACTTTTCGTCTCAACGGCAGTGTAGAAATTGTCTGGCTATTTGTTGTACTGTATATTTTGATGCAGTTCAATTTCACCGTTTCCACTACCCAGCAATTGCTTAGAAAATACTTGTGCGATTAGATTATTTTGCGTTTATACTCGCATGTTCATGGCCAATCGCATTACCTCGACATTACGCTATAAAAACGATTGTTTTAAACATGCGTTGATTTCATCGGAATAACTGGTAATGTCTGCCGGAAGTCCCCAGACAGTATTCAGACAATTTCGTGTAAAAGTTTATCGTTGCCGTTCAAATCTTGCACAATCCTATGATGTGCTTCAAATGAATGCTTTTACTCATGAGCCATAGTACACTTATCCCAAATTTCAATTTCACTCTCCTGCAACACTACAGCCATTCCACGATTTTTTTTTCTTAAGTGTTACACATTGCGTTTTGTTTGTTATGAATATCTAACAGGCAACTTTAATGCTGAATGTGCTGTTCGTCTACCATCTAAAAAAAGTAGCAGCAATGCTTGACGATGCAACTGTCACTGCAATATTCTGTTCGAACGTATCTTTGCAAGAATTAATGATATTAAAAATTTCTTGGGGAACAAAATAAAGAAAATAATTGTTTTCCGCTTAAATTCATTAACCTTCCTTAAATTAATCTGGAATATTTTTGAAGAATTCAGTAGTCTTCTTGGTTAAAGGCAGTTACGATTCTGGCACCTTCAGAGAAACCTAACGCAGGTTCAATATAATAGCCTGGAACCTTCCTGCTTTTCTAAGAAAGCTCTCAAAGTATTAATGCACGCATTGCTTACGCGAAGAGTCTCTGCAACTCTTGCAAAACTTCGTAATCCAGATCTGTTTTCGCACTCATTGGGTGTTCCTTCAATCTGGACGAACCGTAACCGCTCCGACACCAATACACCTATTAAATACGTTTAGTTAATCCTGATACTGGTGGAGAAAAATATTTTTCACATCGGTGTGAAATCTGCAATTTGTAGCAATTCAAGGAAACGTTTTGAAAAAAATAGTTGATTTTCTCAGGAAGTGAATAATAACCTTAATATCCCTAAACGTTATATGGAAATTCTAAATAACATTTCTGAGTTTTTTTTTTCATGGTGTTTTTAGCAGTAAGTCATACGATGCTAGAGTTATATCGATTAATTAACTTACACCGCCATCTATTAAGAATTTTCAGAACTAAACAATTAATTCACACTATTATTGCATAATTAATATGAAATTTGCAATAAAAAATTATAAAAACTATCCTATCTTTTAAGTTGGACCAAATGACACGTAGATATGAAATTTGAGAAAAATCGGTTGAGTAGTTTAGGAGTTTACCCCGAACAAACATCGTGACACGAGATTTTTATATATATAGATTGTTTATTAAATCATGAGCGGAGAAAAGTGCTTACCAATGCCTTTTCAGAAAAGTTTACAACAACACCGCTACTAATTAGCTGTGATAAAACAAACAACCATTATATTTATTTGGCAGTAGCAATTATTTATCGCTTGCAGGAGCATCACAAGAGTGCCGATTTTTTTTTCTTCAAAATTAGCCGATTTCGTATAAGCTGATCCCTCTAATTTGACTTTAAAAAAGGTTCCAAAAATTATCGGTTTATACACAGAAATATGCGTTATTTTGCTTTCAGATTTGCTCTTTCAATAATCAATTTGTGACAGATCCGATCTTGTTCATCAGAATTTTGTGAAAAGTCCGTTTTGTTTGATCGGGATTTTGTGAAAGGTTCGTTTTGGTTGATCGGATTTTTGTGAAGGGTCCGTTAACGGACCCAAATATCCTCTGGCCAGACCCCTGTAGCTGAAAATAATAAATTGTTTAATTAATGAATTTTTAATGGAACTTATTAAATATCTACTTATATTTTAAATGTATATTTCTTTTTCCATCATACAGAACCACAATCCATTGATGAAAAAAAAATGGCTTCAAATGAACGAACTAATAGAATATCATTAAACAAAATTAGCGGAAAGATTACGAAATTATACTGTCATTTCTAGATGGTGAAATTAATCGCATTTTTGTGCGCTTCTGAGCACCAAATTTTTGTTTTTTCCATTTCCATGATCACTCACTTTCCCTTTTATGAAAGTTAAATTCGAGTTTAATTTTGAATGCATTTGTCCTGTGAAAAATTATTCCAACCAAATTGATGTAAAACTTTTTTTTTTTTTTTTAAATTTTGACAAAAACTTTTTCTTGAAAGCTTGGCAAATGGTAATTTGTTGTCACCAGTATTGGTTTCTTGTCCTGTCTCACTGTTTAGCTTCACACTTTAAAGATAATATTTTGAAATTATATAGTGCCTTAAATTTTGCTTGGAGCTAAAGCTTAATCAATTGAAACATACTTTGAGATATTTACACAATTATAATTGTAAAGAATGTTGAAGGAAAAAAAGCGAAAGCGAATAAGAGAAACTAAGCAGATCAAATTTAGCCAATTTTGTCGTAAATTCCAAACCAAACCGCTAATAAAAAGCAAACACAAACCTCTCCTGTTCAAGAGACAATGATGTTAATATTGGAAAGTATCGTCTGTCGGAAAGAAATTACAACTAGCTATATATTTTAATAATTATAATAATAATAATACACACAATACAAAAGAACAACACACACACACACACACACACAAAAGCATTTATCCAAAAACAACAAGCAAGACACCGAATAATTTGAAGGTGAAGGACTTTTAGAAAATTAGAGGAGATGAATCGCACATTGTTAACTGTATCACCGACCTGCGTGAATTCAGAAAGATTACTTTCAACTGTAGGAAAGTTGAGCACTAAAATGAGTTCAAGGCTTAGACAATTCAATAAATGCATTATGTTTTTTACTATTATGGCTATTTTTTTATTATGACATTAGTTCCTTCATTTTATATTTTTTCACTATAGCTTTTCATAAATAATACAAGTTTTGTACAAAATTATGAAGTGCGACAACGAAACAATGTTTTCAAGCATCTTTTGAGAAATTTCAAATACCGGTATTCCGGTATTACGTTTTAAAAATACTGATTACAGGTATTAAGTTTTCGGTCCGGTATTGCAATTCCTAATAGTAACCTTATAGACTATGTAACTAAATGGAAATTTATTCTTTGCATAAAAACTTAAAACTTTTCATTCAGGCAAATTTCATTTTCACTTTTGGAGAAAATTCGTAAAAATTATCGAATATGTATAAAGTTTCTTTCCGATTTTAAAATAGTATATTGCAATGTTGTCGTTTCCGAAGTTTTAAAAATGTTTTTTCTTTTTTTTTTCCCTTTGAAAGAGCATGCTTAAAAATATAGGATTTGACCATTTTTTAAATAATTTAGCGAAGTTTAATATTGAAAAAAATATTTTAATCTTTGCGCAGATTCAATTTCCTTTTTTACGCTACTGCACATGACATCACAAGTGATGGAATGCCATTCACTGATGCCATTAGCGCAGAGCGCAATATTTAATTCGCTTCTTTACTCACATGTACTGGCAGCGATATGGATGATAGCAAGCTTAGGGCGCAATATTTAATTCGCTTCTGAATTATCACAACCTGGAAACGCGGTAGACAGCAAGCGTAAACATTCAGCCCGCCAGCGGAATGCGCGCCAAAGATCATCACTTGTGACGTCATAAAGACCGACCACGCCTTATTTGAAAAATTGGACAGTTTAAAAAATTAATTAAAAATTAAACGTTTTGAAAATAAAAGATTTCTCTTCTTTATGTTTTTTTTTTTTTTTGCTCATTTTATCAACTTCAGTGACTAAAAGTAGTTACTTCTACTGAAGGAAACAAGCCCATTAGTTACTTTTTGCAGATCGAAAACTACATGTTCGTGAAAAAAAAAAATTGAATTTTCACCTCAGAAAAACTCCGATCGTGTGATTTATATCGTCTGACAAGTAACTAACATCAGAAAAATTCTAAAACTTTGTGTGTTAATGGCAGTCATTTGTTTCAATCTTAAGTTGCCCCTTTTATTTCGAGAAACAATCGAATACATTTCTCTTACAATAATTGCGCGCCATTATATATTTTCGTTCGTTTAAAAGAAGAGTTGATTGTGCACGTATGTGAAAAAAATAATGTTTTGAATCGCGAAAGAAAATCAGCGTTTTAAGATTTATACGTTATTCAGTACAGTGATTTTACTTTATTTTTTAAGTTTGAATGTAATTACTGTGGTTACTTCGATTATTTTAATGACGCATTTGAAAATGCATTTTTTCGAGAAAAAAAACACATTTCAATTAAGATTTCTAACATTTTAACGAAACCTTTCAATTGTATTGATTGCATTCATTTCTGCTACTATTACGAGATGTACTTAAGCTGAGGAAAACATGTGGTGATATTGATATAACTTATATTTTCCTAGATTAAAATGCGCGTTTTAAAGCTCACACTCTGATGTTTTCCTTTACGTTTTCACTCTGTTTTAAATTAAGGGTGATTTCTTAGTGTTTTAGTTGATTTTTCTTCACTTCAGAGTCGGAAGACGTAACTAACTTTTTTATGATTTGCTATAAAATGAATTTTAGTTTAGTCTGTGTGTTTGGTATACGTTAATGCCAAGCGCGTGCTTGTAAGTTATAAATTGCTGCTTCTCACGCAGGAGCGCCCCAATTGGAGCAACGGAAGGTCGCTGTGACCTCCCAAAAATTTCTTATTTAGCAATTTTGTCTGACAATTCGACAGTTTTGGAGACAGCATTGCAAAATTGTAGTTTTTCATAATAAAGTTTATGATGATGCTATGCTTATATTTTATTACACGTAAATTTTACATATGAAAAGTACTTTTGTCATTTTATTGTTTTGAGAAGCACATTAAACGCAGAAGATGAAAACTAAATAAATCCTCACATAAATAATAGCCGATGATCGAGTAACCCGCGTGCCTCAACAATGAAGCTCGCGCCACGGCATGATAATTTGATTATATGTTTTGGTAATTTTTAACATGCAGGGAAGAGCTTCATTGTGACAAGACTGAACTTGAGCGGTAACTAAACTGTTTTTCTGGTAAGGCTGCCATTTCAGGGGAATGAAGAAACGAAAAAGCGGTCAACTATGAACGCTACCTACTGGAGTTTAGGGTTAATCCACTGAAGTTAGGGTTAAATTTTCAAGTGTCAAAATATCATCAAACAGGCAATGGCTTCGTTCAAATGTAGAATCAATTTTCACCCGTCATACCTTGACGAGCGATTTTCTAGTTAAAAGAGAAATGTTGATGTTACCGTAAGAATAATTGAATTACCATGTTTACGTTGCACCCATTGTATGCAGTCGACACAATGGGGTCGTTTCCAATATTTTAAAAGTATTTTTTTTTCTGAAAGAGCATGCTTAAAAACATAGGATCTAACCATTTTTTAAATAATTTGTTTAAGTTTAACCCATTAATGCCTAGCGTCCCTTTTTAGAGACGGTCCAAAAATTGTGTCTCAATTTCCCAAAAGTAAACATTTCAACTCAATAATTGTGTTCATTTATTACTTTAGTATTGTTTCAATTCGTTACTAGCAGACGGCAGCACATAATCGTTATAAAGTGTGTTCTGTAACCATTTTGTTATGATCTTCGTGAAGAATTTCATTGTTCACAATGTCAAGAACAAAAAAGTAAGTTTTCAAAATTTTTAACAAGTAAATCAATTTGTATTTGATACATATGTTACTTTGATCAATATTTCAGTTTACCTTTTCTTGCATTTTTGTAGATTTTAAAACTTTTATGGATTTTATAGCAATTTAAGAGCGTCCCTAAAAAGGGACGCTAGGCAGTAAAGGCTGCATTGTTGAATCGTTGCTAGTTTCTTGCTTAGAATTCAAAATTGGCCTCAAAAGAAGTTATTAAATGTTTTTAGACTAAAAAATAGGCAATATGTTTTATTTTTAAAAATTAAAAAGACTAATTAATAATAAAACTACCTTTTTTAAAGATATTTCAGTAACAATTTTTTCTGCAATTTCGAAAAATACTTAGGTAAATTTGAAAAGCTAACTGTTTCAAAAATTAACTTCTTTGAAACCTGAGTTATTTTTTGACATTAATAATCTTCAGTATCTCATTGAGATTTTCTCATTGTTTTGTCTGACTTTGAAGAAGCCGTAGAACTTCTGGAACAGCTCTCTGATGATAAAGAATTCAAGGAGGCTGATATATGCATTTGTCCACCTTCACAAGTTAGTGAAATTACTGACGAATACAGTGGGCCGGATGACTCAGTTGATGTTAATCAATTATCAGGTCAACAGTTGAAATCTTCTGCTACAATAACCATTAGAAAAGTTAATCAGGGTAAGGTAGTATGTGTTGGAGATAGTCAGTCAAGTGACAGTGATGATGTTGAGCAGCATCTTTCAAGCAAACGCAGAAAAATAAAGAAAAAAAATACAGAAAGAAATTGGGTTAAGAAAGATATATCCATCAATAATAAAAAAAAAAATGTATGGAATGTGGAAATACCAAGCTTTTTGAATGTTGAATGGACACCAGTGTCAATATTTGAAGAGTTTTTTACAGATGAAATACTGGATGAATTTGTTTTTCAGAGTACCCTCTATGCTCGACAAAAAAAACAATACATACTCTTCTATAACGCGAGAGGAGCTGCGTTTATTCTTGGCTATCCTATTAACAAGTGGATATGCATGCTTGCCCCAGCGGAGACTCTACTGGAGTCCATCAACTGATGTCAACGACATAGCAATTAGTTCTGCAATGAGTAGAAATCGATTTGAGCAAATTATGCAGTATTTACATTTTGCTGACACCAAACTCAACAAAAATGACAAAGTCGGAAAGTTTTAAATCGTCGGCAAAAAAATATTTGTCGTTGAAAAAGCATGTACCCTCTGATGCCTAGCGTCCCTTTTTAGGGACAATTTTTCTGTTATTAATAAAACATTTATTTTTTGCATTAGATTTTTTTAATTATTTTTCCTGTCTATTAAACACTATTTGCAACCCGTAAACAAAAAATCTTTGAAAAAAAAAATGTCAGGCATTAATGGGTTAATGTTTTTAAAAAAACTACTTAAATCGGTGATCTTTCATTGTTTACATTTTTTGCCGATGACATCACAAATGATGAAATGCCATTCTGTGTTGCCATTCACAGTGCAAAATATTTAATTCGCATCTTTACTCATGTGTATTGGCAACGATATGGTTGATAGCTAACGTAGAGCTCAATTTTAATTCGCTTCTTGATTATCATAATGTGGAAACGCGGTACAAAGATGCACCAAAAAGCATCATTTGTGACGTCATCTAGACCACGCCTTGTTTGAAAAATCAGACATTTAAAAAAATTAATTAAATAATAACTGTTGGGAAAATGAAAGAATTTTCTGGGTTCCTGTTGTTTATTTTTGCTCATATCAGCTTCAGTGACTAAAAGTACTACTTTTGACTGAAGGAAACAACCCCATTTTGAATATTTTTATCGATGTAGTAAGATCATAACTCTGTCGTTTTCTACATTAGCAAAACCCTCAACATGTTGCTTTACAAAGCTGTTAATTTTCAGGATGATAGTAATTAGGTTCGTTCATTGTTGTACTCACCTGCTTCAGTTTTGCTTAAACTTTCTTAACATGTGCCCTGGGGGGCTTATATTTATTGCATGGCGTAATAGCTTGGATCGTGTTCACTCTCACTCTAGATTCCTAGATTTGTTGATGGCATCCCTCACAGCTGGCGCCCGATCTCGTTGCTTTGAATTAAGAAAAGGAAACGACATATTAAATTTCTCATTGGAGCGTGAACTGCGTTTTGTTTCATCTGGGACTCCTGGCACTTGCCTTATTGCGAATATTGTTTTTTGAGTGCCCAGTTAGTTCTTCATTTTTAATAAATCTCTCGGCGAGCCAGCAGATCAGAGCTTCCTTTTCCTTCTGGAAAGGAGGTGGCCGCGGGGGGGAGGGGGGGCAGGAAGATTATGTGCGCTTTCTCTTTCTTTTGTTTCCTTTGCATTCTTTATTAGGTTGTGATCGGAGATCTCTTCTTGAAAGACTCTTTAGAAATGCTAGGGCGGCAGTAATGGGAAAATGGTGGCGTGGGGTTCAAGAAAGTCAGGAAGGCAGATTGGAGTGATGTGGTTAATATTCTTCATAAAGTTGGCACCTATTGTGATGGAGGAGTACTCGCTGCGAAGCCAACAAGCGAAAGGGGTCATCCACAATTCTTTGCATTTGTGAGGGAATGCCGCCATAATTCAAATTATAACATACTGATCTTAATTAAATCAGGGAAAGTAAATCTTAACTAGTATGTTTGTAGGGTCATATGCAATGGGGAGGTTTATAGGGTTCAAATCCCCTCCAAAAAAACTTCCGAAGCAATTCCAAACAAATGACTTTTGTTTTACTTTTTTTGCTGAAATTTTTTTATTATTATTTTTTAAAACTCATTTGAAAAGTTAAATTAGTGTGCTTAAAATATTGTTAAAACTCATTTTTTTTTTTAATTGTAGTTGCAGTATTTACTTTCATTACAGTTATTACGAATATAATTTAATATAATAATACGGTATTTTCGTTCAGATTTTGAAAACCTTTCAATATATATACAGGGTGGCGACAGATCAGGGAAATCAGGGAGATCAGGGAAAAGTCAGGGAACTTTATTAATCAGGGAAAAGTCAGGGAAATATCAGGGAATTTTGAAAAAATAACAAAAAATCAGGGAAAATTGATTTTATGAAGAAAAAAATTTTTTTTGCTTTACAAAATTAAGTACTCTAATTCCCTACGCATTTTCCGCCAATTAACTGTTCAAAAAAAAGTAAAATTAATGAGGTGAGATTATACACTGCCGCATATTTGTGCATCTGTTTTCCTCAACGTCAAAATATTGAATCTTACTTATTAACCACAGGATGAACGTCCTAAGATTGCTTTTATGTCTGTTAGGTTGTTTATTTTACCTAGGGACTTGAAATTTCCCTTTACGCTTTCAATGCTACGTAAAATAAACAACCATACAGGCAAAGAGAAAGCCTTCATTAATGCCTTAGCTCCTTTGCCTTTATTCCATTGTCTCGAAGTAATTAGCGTACTGTAATCACGATTTCAAGAAGAAATCTTTGGTTTTTGAAATAATACTATGAAAGCTTAAAAGTTATTACTTCTTCGCGATTTTAATTTAATTGCTAAAATTGAACTTTCAATAAAAAAAACTTTGTTTTTTGCCGTTATACTATTTGTTGTCACCGCAGAATATAAAGGTTTTCTTTTCTTCAGACTTAAGTGATTCTTTAATTTTATAACCAAGTTGTATTCTTTTATATGTTTTGAAATTAACTAATTGCTTTTTTTTTCTTGCATTTCAAAGTTGTTTGTTACAAAAGCAATCTAAGATTTTTTTTCGTTACATACTGAAATAATTTTAAATAGAATTAACTTGTGTACTTAAGTCAATATTTTTTTTTTTTTTTTGTTAAAATGCTGTATTTATTCATTAAAACCTATGTTCTTGATTAGAGAAAAGCTCCCTATGAATGGATGTCAAATGGTTTCATCTGTTTTGCATAAATATATCAATTACTTATATAAGAATAACTACATTAGTTCTATTGTTTCACTATTACTTGTGATTCTTACAACAATTATTATACTGTTTGAAAACTTAGTTCAAAATAATTTTAATTACTTTTTAGTTCTTAAATACACATATGTTTTTAAGAGTAATTTTAATAGTTTCTGAAAATTCTTATGCTAAGTGGTTTCTGGAAGTGAAGTAATTTTTTTTTAAATTTTCTATAATCTTTCCAGTTTAGAAAAATTTAATATACTGTTTTGTAGGTCCCCCCCCCACCCCCAAATTGACTTGATACATTTTTTTAACCATTTTATTAAAAAAGTAACATCTTTTGAAAATATATCTTTAGTTCAACAACTTTACACAACTTAAAACGTTAAAAATACTGCATTTTATACAAATATACAATGAATTTCAAGTAGAGCAAGGAAAGAAAACCATTATCATTGGTAAAGTAAATCAGGGAAATTTGGTGAACTTAATCAGGGAAATCAGGGAAAAGTCAGGGAACTTTTTTTCACAGTTCCTGTCGCCGCCCTGATATATATATAAACTCCTCCTTAATCCTCATTCAAAGGGAAACTTCCTACAAATGCTCGCCATTCCAACAGTTGCTTCCCTTTGAATTCCGATAATACGGTTTTAGCCTCCTTAGTGTGGAAAAGTTTTTTTTTTTTTTTTTTTTTTTTTTTTTTGCGTTGATAGCAAAGCGTTAGCTTTGACTGGCAACGGTGTCAAGATTTGAAGAAGCTTATGACTAACTAGCAAAAATACCCGGCGTTGCCTGGGTCAGTAATAATAATGAGAAGAAATCGTTACTTGCTTTTTTTCTGGTTTAAGTGTAAGAATTTAAAACACATCTTTTTGACATGATTAAAAGTAGAGTTTCTTCCTCACCCATAAAAGTAAAATAGCAATAAGTATAAAGAACAAAATAGTATTGATTTAGAAACGAAAGCACTATATTTAAACATATACAAATTTCCAAAACATGAAATTATTCTTCTCATGTTTAAAAAGATTAATCTGTTGATACTTTTTTTTTTTTTTTAACATGGAGTCTAAAACCTTCTCTGTATTGCTATTGACGTTGCTCGTAATCCCCTTATACTTGCTTTAGTTATTTTGGGAAATTTCAATCATTGTGGGCTCTTGGTGCGATTTTACCGAATTTGCGGGAATCGTTTTGGGAACCTTCGATGATGCTCCCTCCTTCTTTCCTTACTTTGTAAAACGATATATTAATTTTCGTTACAAAGATATTATCGCCAGGTGCTGAGATACTTTTGGTCACCATAAAATGGCGCTAAAGAGTTTCATCCGAAATGTTTCCAAAATAAGTAGTAAAATTTGGCCATTGTTTAAAATTGTGCAAAAAGGAAAAATTAATGGAAGTTTTTGTGCTGTTTATGGATTTGCCTAATTTAGTTGCTGGATTATTTAACACAGTAAAAAAAGTTTTTTAAAGATTCTTTGATTGGCGATATTTTGTTTACATGGTGAAAACTGAGAAACATTATGACGTAGTCTTCGGCTTCAAAAACAGCGACATTGAAAAAAACTGCCAAATGCATCAGCTACGGAAATATTTCTGCAAAAATTTTGGCGATCTGCTGGTTGATTGGATAATGAGTAAGTGTTCAATCAGCATAAATAATAATAAAAACCATTAATTACATTAAAGTTCCGTTTGGATGGAAAATGATCAGCCAAATCATGTATTATTTGCCAATCTTGTGCAAAAATCTTACTTCAAGATTTGACTTGAGAAAAGCCTTGAACAGTCACGAAAAGCAAAGATAGTCAACAATACAACAATAGTCGCCATCGACAGGGAGTTGAGATGATACACTAAACACTGTGTTGAGTTTAGGAAAGCCTTCGAACATGGAACTAAAAAGCTCATATCTCGTTTTTTATTCTACTTAGAAATTTCGAATAAGTGCCATCTTCAGCAGAAAAATCAGAGCTTTCGATGGACATATAATGTAAATATGTGCAAGTATTTTTTCATCCCTATATTAGAGAATTTATACGAAAATTGTATTTTATTGCTCCCCTAAGGGGGTTTTGCCCCCCATAACGGGACGAAAACTACCCTATGTGTTATTCTGATGCATAAGCTATATTATTGTAAAGTTTCATCAAAATCCGTTCAGTAGTTTTTGCTTGAAAGAGTAACAAACATCCATACAGACAAACTTTCGCATATTTAATAGTAGTAAGATTTAAAATGTAAGCGTTGTTAAACTTCGGAAAAGGAATGTAAGAAAAAAAAATAATTCTTTGCAGTTTTCCACGTATACTGTGAATAAAATTCAGCAATGTGTAGCGATGCTTGGGGTAAGATTTCTGCATAAGTGTGATGAATTCTTCTGAATCTCTTGACTTGATCATTTAACGACTGCTTTTAATCAATTTTTGCTGTAATAAACTAAAATTTGAGGAAATGTTTTGCGCTTCTGATCACAAAAGTAGATCCTCACATGGTCCAAAAGTAGCAAAAATAAATTTTAACTTGTAATAGTTTTTCGTTTTTTGTGAAACGTTTAGCAGTATTTACTTTTTTGACAATTTCTGTCTCTATTATATTATTTTATTTCCACAAATAGGAATTAAATGATTTTTTATTTGTGGACTTGTGTAGATTGTACATTTCCTGAACTCCAGATGTTTCTTAATTGCTGCAGAAGAAATTCTTAATAATTATAAAGCAGGAAACTTCAAGGTTTTCCACGCAAACTGAGACAAAATTTTAAATATTAAGCATGACAAAAATGAAGAAAGAAATAACCCAGTAGCAATAACATAAATACCTTTGTGCTGAAAAGTAAAGTGAGAAATAACGTCAAAAAGCACAAATTGCAGATAACTGCAGACACGTGTTTCGGCATTACAGGGAACGCCTTTTTCAATGCAAAAAGGAATGAGCTTATGGATGAAAAGACATCTGACGTTGTTATTTCTTACTTTACGAGTAGCAATATTAGAAAAATAAATACAAATAGCGAAAGGAATATTTTAAAATTGCCTTTTTTTTTTTTTGAAGTGAAACCGATTTATCTCTCACTTTATTGCTTACATTGAAAAATAAAAAATCGAAACTGAGAGGTTTATCGTTAAAAAAACAAAACTAACAAACAAGCAAACAAAAAAGATCGGAAGAGACCCATCGTTTTAAGTTCTCCATCACTTGACTTGACCGTTTCGTATCAGCGGATGAACGTAACTGTAACTGTTTCTGTGAGGAATTTGTATATGAATCTGAAACCACAGCATCGAAACGAGGTCATTAATCTTACATTGATGATTTTCTTCTCATCTTTAGAGTTTTCCCGCTTACTATGATGGTATTCTTTTTTGTCATTTTGTGTTTAATTTAAAACTGAGTGAAAGGTATCGTTGCGGAACTACTTTGATATACCCCCCCAAATCGGAAATTTGGCGACTTTTTTTGTTTTTGTTGACACAAAACTTTGTTGCCACAAAAATTGTTGCCACAAAACTTTTAAAAAAACTCAAAAAATGGTACAAAATGCAAGAAAATACTAAATTTGGCAACAGCAAAAACCTAAAAGCTGAAAACACCTAAATTGGCAACACCAAAATAAGAAACAGCAACCCTAAAAAGTCCGTAGGAAATGCCAGATTTGGCGCTTAATTTTTGGGGGTGTATATCAAAGTTATACCATCGTTGCAATAAAATCCATTTGTTCAAAGTTGTATGAACTTAAAATCCGTTTTACAGCAAAATAGTTTCAAGTGCCTATGTCTGGAAGAAAAAAAAGAAAAGTTCCATTGAATCATTTCTTAAAATACAGAAAATAATCATTTGCACTTTTTTCTTATTTCTTTTTCTTTTCTTTCCTTTTCATTTTTAACATTAGAAGTAAAAATCCTCCCCCCCCCTCTCTCAAATATTTTATTTTGATTTATCATGTAGATCACTGATCATTCTTTAGGTGTAGTGGAAGATGGGGCACATTTGACCAGTATTATTTTAATGCTATTAATATTTTTTGTTTTAATTTGTGATTAACAAATAGCACCTACAGTCCTATGAATTCTATAATGAAATCACATTACAATTATATTGCATAAATTTTATTCCAGAAAGTGTTATTTCAGTAGTGCTGAGTAATTTCAAAAAACTGCAACTTTATTTTTCTTACTGGGTTTCATCAAGATAGCGGAAAAAAATTGAATGAGAAAGGGGTGTAGTGAAACTTATTTTAGAAAATTGAAATTTGCTCATTACATTTTTTGATGAGATAAAAAATGAAAAGTGGACCAACGTGTCTCATTTCCCTCAGTGGTATAATTTGAATAACATAAAAAATGAAAAGTGGACCAACGTGTCTCATTTCCCACTGTGGTATAATTTGAACTAATTTTCATTAATTTTGATGATTGTTTGTTGAAACTTATCTTGAGTTGGTACGTTGGTAGTATTCAACTAACATGTAACATTATTTTTTCATTGTCTAAGTTTCATATTTTCTTTTTTTTTTTTAATTTTTTAACTTTAAATCTTGATTAGTAATATATGTCATTATAAGCATAATAAATATTTTCCAAATGTATTTTTCTCATTTCTTGATGTATCTATTTATGCATAATTTCAGGTTTTAATTATGCATAACTTCAGTTTTACACATACCACTAAAAATTAATCAAATTGAAAATACTGAAAAAAAAAAAATATTTGTTTAATTTATTCAAACTATGCTATCATTAACACTACATAATGTCAGAAAAGTATTTTTGCAGGAATTAAATCAAATTTGTGTAACAAATAAAAAATCTTAAAGGCAAACAATTCCAAGTTTCAGAAGCTTCTACTCTTCTACAATAATACACACTCAAATAGCTGTGAGCGTATCCAAGGGAGGGTAGCTGTCCCTCTTCTAATATAAAACGAATTCTGTACATCCTCTCAGAAAAAAAAAAGAAAAAAAAAAACTATGAAATTTTCAGACAGTTGTTTCAATTTCTAAATTATTGATGAGTTTGGGGTGTGAAATTTTTTTTTCTTTCTTTTGTGAGTGTATGTTATTAAACCTGATCTAGGGCCAGATTAAGGCATGGTCACATGGGGCACAGGCCCAGGGCACTAAAGTTAAGTGGGCACCAAATCTGTACCTTAAGTTGAAAAAAACGGAATGATTTTAAATCCAAAATATTTTATTATTTTATTAAATTGAAAAGCAGAGAAGTGGGGGGGGGGCACCAAATACAGTCTGTGCCCAGTGCTTACGGAAGTTATAGCATGCACCATGAGAAAGTTTAAATTAAGAACAGTGTCTCCCCCTGGCCTCATTTTAAAGTTGAAGGGGGGGGGGAGTAATGGGTTAGATACCAAGTGAATTTTATATGGAATAGCAACAAAATACATGTGCAAATGCATAGTTCTTTTGTTTCCAAAATCTGAATGGGAGGATTTGACCCACCCACTGATGTGCCAAGCCTTCCATGTTGAGCTGCCCTTGCAAATAGCCATAAAGATGAAAAAACTCAGATACACAAACATACTTTTTAAATTCCTGGTTAATCGAGTTTAGCAAAATCTGGATACAATCATACTTTTGTCAAGAAAATTTATTTGCGCCTTACACAAGTTATTTTTTACTTTCTAATCATTACCACACTCTTTTTTAAGTCTTCAAACACTAATTCTAACTTGAATCATGTTTTTGAAAGAAAACTTCACTATCCTGGAAACACATTTTATTTTTGCTTTTCCTTCTATGCACTGACAATTTTTTAATGGAATAATAATTTGTTTTCTTTTTTATATATATAGATTTGATCCATCACCATCATCATCACCATGAAGTTTTTGTCCTGTTTATGTCTATGTGTTTCCATCATAAATTATTGTGCAGCTGTAACAACCATTCCCTATCCTCCTACCATGGTTCGACAACCCCCTCATGAACAGTTATTTCAAGTTTCTCAGACTCAGGAAGAACAAGACAAATCTTTTTCAATAGATTGCGAAGCTAGTGGTAACCCTGAACCAGAGTAAGTTTTTCTAAAATGGTATAAAATACACTTTGATATTCTCTTTTATTCTATAATAATTTTATCTGTGCTGAAGTTTTGATGGTTTCATGTAAGTGCGAGAGTATGAGGTAGCAACTCAAGTTTTATGGTCAATAAAAGCGTTTTATAAGATAATTCATATTTTATTATTAGAGCCAGGGCCGGATTTGGAAGTGTGGAGGCCCCGGGGCAACAAAGCAGTGGAGGCCCCTAATCAGGGTTCGAAAAGATCATTATATTTTCGAAAATATCTGATACTTTGATATGTATCCGAATATTTTGATATATATGTATATATCCAATACTTTCAACCAGTGAAGGTTAGGATATTTTGTAAAAATTTTATTGTGGGGGACCCTTTGTTGTGGAGGCCCCGGGCCTGCCCTCCCCCAAATCCGCCCCAGATTAGAGCTTGGATATAAACTTTTTTTTACCATTGCTAAAAAAGGTTTAGACATCTAATTAAAAAATAACTGTTCTATTTTTTTCATTTTGATATTAAGGTGAAAAATACAATCTTTCTAGTGTTAATCTATCTGTTTAAGCATTTTTTATAATAAGCAGCAAATGGCTTGATGATTGAGTAATAGGGTACCTTGTTTTTCAGTTATCGGTGGACAAAAAATGGAGAAGACTTTGACTACACATCCCAGAGTGGTCGAATAACACGTCAGCCAAACAAAGGCACTCTCTATGTAAATCATCCTGAAGAGGTTGATGAAGGTATCTATCAGTGTTTTGCAGAAAACATCCATGGAATATCTGTGTCAAATTCTGTACATCTCAGGAAAACAGGTAAGGTGCTAAATATGCTTAGTTCAAGTAAAATTTTTGTTCCATGATTTCTTTTTAATTAAATTTAAGAATAATTCAAAGAAATTTGTTCACTGGGGATCTGGGTACTTTTTTGTAGCATTGTATTTTTTGTCTGTAAAGTTTGAATGCTATTTCATCTGTAGCTAAAAGTTTTTCCTGATTTTTGCAGAACTTAATTCTTTCCCTGATGATGAGCCCAAAGAAGAGTATGTTGTCGAAGGAGAGCCTTTAACTTTAAATTGTAATCCCCCCTCTGGTTATCCCAAGCCAACAATTTTTTGGATTATTCAGTCAAATTCTGGTGCACTCCACAGCATTAATAGGTAATTAATGATTTGATAAAAAATATCACATATGTTGCTTGTTTTTGTATTACTGACTGACAAGAATTTTGTGAAAAATATAGCTTTTTTGATAATTATAAAATCCATAAGGTATAATGCGCCGTATACTCTGAAACATTTTTTAGACACATAGCATATACCCTCAAGCTTTAAAAATTTTCATTTATAATTCAGATTCTATCATCACCTTTTTAAATTTTCCTAATGTATTTGTTATGTTATGCTAACCACATTTCCCCACAAGCAATTAATATATATGTTAATCACATTTCCCCACAAGCAATCAATATATATGTTAACCACATTTCTCCACAAGCAACCTTATTTCTTTATATTTCTTAATACTTAATAATTCAACACCTTTTGAATGCCTTACAATCACAAACACCACATATTTTGCATAATGGATTACTGGGAGTATGCCTACAAAAAAATTGATAGGAACATCATTTCTTATTTGTGATCATAGTCAGAAATAAGCAATCCTCAAGCTGGAAGCAGATGTGTTCTCATTAAAGCAAAGATTACCTTTACACGGGTAGCTAAAATAATTTATCCTACCATCTTTAACGAGAGTACACCTATCTCCAACTCATTTATCTATCTCTTATTCTTGACTGATGATTGCAAATAAGTATAAAACTACAGTATCTGGATGTTTTAAGGCTGATTGGTATTTGTATGCAGTTCTGATTTTGCCCTGGCTTGAGGTGTAACTTTCACTGAACTTTGGGCTTTGGCTATAACATATGCAAATATTGTTTTTCAAAGTAATTTTTGTGTTCAGTCACAAAATGCTGTAGTTAGTTCTTAAAAACAACTTTCTTTAGCTTGGTCACTGCTTGTATTTTTCAAAGTATTTTTCAAGTTTTATATAATCCTTTTTCTCTTAGAGTTAAATAGCTTCATTAGCTCTTTTCAAAGGTAAAAATTATCAATTTAATGTTAAAAAAGTGGGGTATTTAATAGGGCTTTGTCATTTAAATCTGGGGAAAGTGTCATATCATACCGATTCATAATTAAACAATCTCTCCTGATGATTAATTTATATTATATGATGCATTGTTTGCAATTTAAGTTTTGGAGATTGTCATTCTGTATTACAGAGGTGTGAAAATTATTAGAATAATTGTGATTTTTTTCAGTTTTTCTTCATTACTTTTGTATATACTTGCAATTCATGAAGAGTGATTTTTTTTTTTTTTGTTATTCTAATCATACTTTCACTCCTTCGGAGTAGTTTTTAGGACTCGACCGATGCATCGGCCTGGCCGATGCATCGGCGCCGATGGTTCAACAATTTAGCCATCGGCATCGGCGGCCGATGCTAAATTGCAAGAAACATCGGCCAATCGGCCTTAAAAACTTCGAAAAGCCGATGGAATTGGCCGATGTTTTTGAAAAAAAAAAAGACCTTTGATGTTTTACCTTTTAATACAAAGTAAAGGTTGTTTTCATATAAAATTGTTTACTAAATTTCAGTATGAATTTTTATTTGAGTCACCCCTGAAAGAGATTTTAATACTGCATTCAGGAACCAAACAAGTTAATTATTGCGTTGTTTCTTGCTGCTGGATGTACGTAGTATCTCTCATAAGTCATAACTCCAAAATGGTAAACTGTAGAAGGATAAGTTTTCGCGTGTGGACTGTGGAGTGTGCGTACGTTCCAGTTGTGCACATCCCTTTTTGTTTTCGATCGGGTGTTCTGAAAAGCGTGTTTACTCATTTTTTGTGGCTATTAATTACTTATTTCAATGCAAAACTAAGATAGCGTCTCAGACTGACGGTCATTTGGTGATATATTGCCGAATTGGAGACTATGGAAACAAATATGAGATGGCAAAACCCCGCTATTCATTTTAAAACACTCTGTATTTTAAATCCGCCACTGCAAGTCAATACAAACTCGGGTGCAAGTTTCGGAAGGGTTTTTTGCTCAATGTTTATGATTATTTAGAACTCTATTTTTTACGATTATTTTGAATTTCCGAGAACACTTGTGTGCCCCTCCTCCCACTCCCTCAATTTCTGAAATTAAACTCTAGTTATACTCCTGAGTTGTTTAAAACTAACACCATTCATAAAATTAGAGATTTTTTTTTTTCAAACTTTATCTATTGTTTAGAAAGAATTTAGAGCATTAATTTAAGAAATCGATTAAAGAAAGACGTTTTGAATGGTGACAAAATTCGGAAATCGAAGGCACTTTTGAATTTTTTCTTCGGAAGTGCTGAAATAGATTCAGAAACTCTTCTGAGGTGTTGGTTTTAGCGGTTCTGTACTATAAATATTAGGCCGAGGTTGGTGCCGAAGTGTGAGTTACTGCAAAATCAGAGGGTGACCCCCCTCCCCTCCATTTCGTAATGCGCCATCTTTTTTGTATCATTAATAGCGATCGATTTTTTTTTCTGTTGTAAGTAACTATTTTTATGTATTTATATAAAATCAATGAGTAAGTTATTTTCGTTTTTTATAGAAAAGTTTCAAGGATTTTCTATTATGCAATTTTTTAAATTTCAGAAAATTACTGTTAAATTGAACAATTTAATTTGAACTTGTTTGTAAAGCTTCATAAAAGATTAAACAATCTAATTGTTCAATATTATGTATGCAAACATCAGATCAAGTAGTCATATGTATTCAGTTATTAACTTTGTGTAAATATTGATTTTGTTTATAGCTGCGTTTTAAGAACCTCGCTCTTTTCATGGCAATTTTTTTTCGAGCAAAATTTATGTCACTGTTTTAGTTTTTTGAAAAATGCAAAATTTTTTATTCATAAATTTTAAATAAGAAAAAAATATTTCTTTTAAGATTTAGTATTGTAATTTATCTGTTATCTCTTTTTTTAAAATTTGATGACTAAAAAATGTCTACATGCAATCTTTCCAATTTAATTGCGTAATTTGTTGACGGTTTCATAGTTTTATTCTTAATTTTTTTTGAATGATTTAACAACATAATTTAATGTTTTTTAACTATGTTTAGTGAACTTAAATCCATACATCATTACAATATTACTGAAATCTTAGTTATATGTTCAATTAAAAAAAAAAAACCAATTGTTTATGAAACAGTCTTTTTGTTTTTCTTCATTTTTTATTTCCTTCTTTCTTTTTTTTTTCTTTTTTTTTTTGGCTGTTGTTCTTTATCTTTTATTGTACAGCAGTCAAAAAAGGAGAAGCATAACTACACCCTATATAGATTGTACGTAGTACGATCCAAAAGTTCGGGACAAGCTGTATAAAACCTTACCCAGAATAGTTCACATTACAGAAGCACATCCACCTTCAAAAGGTTACCTTGAGGGACTATGTACTTCTGCCAGTGTTCATATAACTTTTGGAAACACTTCTGAAAGCCATTTTTCGCTACCTTCAATGATGCAGCTTTATCTTCTCCTGACGGAGGGAAGCATCGTCCATGCAAATGTTTTTTTGCTGGGAACAGGTAAAAGTCACACGGAGCTAAGTCCGACGAAACGTTATGTTATTTGTTTGTCATATCAGAGTATTGACCAATCGAACCGTGCATCCTCAACATGAAAGTCGCCTTCTTCCCTACGATGAAGTTAAAGCAGCAGCGCAAGAGGCCTTACAGGTGGTTGCGAAAATGTCTTCCAGGAGCGCTTCTAAAAGCTATACGAACATTGGCAGAAGTGCATAGTCGTTCAAGGTGACTATTTTGTAGATAGATTTGCTTCGGTAATGTGAACTATTCAGGGTAAGGTTTTATACAACTTGTCCTCTAACCTTTAGATCATATTACGTACGTATGAGTTTTCAACTTACTATTTCATAACGTTTTTGAGTGACGTAAGTTTACGCGCATGAAGACATCACAAGAGAATTTGCGATAATTAACTGAGGAAGCGTTCAAAATGGATATTTCGGTCATCTACATGTTCTTAGGTACATATGCATGTACAGATGTGCCGAAAAAAATTGTGAAGTTTAAATTGGGTGATCGTAAAATAAAAATTTAGGTGAAAATCTGATTTTTTTTCTTATTTTTTGTGATTGCAATTCCTTATTCGTAGAAAGGAAGTAAAGTGAAATGAATCAATCATCCTTTAAATCTCTGACAATTTGATCAATTTATTTCTGTTTGATTTTTTTTTTCCATCGGCCAACGGCATCGGCCATCGGCCATCGGCAATCGGCCATTTGGAGGAAAACAATCGGCCATCGGCCATCGGCCATCTTTGAACGATCGGCCAACAATCGGCATCGGCCCATCGGCCAAAAAATGCCATCGGTCGAGCCCTAGTAGTTTTGGGGACATTACTTTGTTAAACATTGGCATTTATAAAGAGAAACATTTTATCTAAAGTAATGAAATTTTCGGCATTGCATAAAGCATGTGTTTTATTAACAATGGAATTTAAAACAAGATTTTAAAATTATCTGCTTGCTGTGTTAGTCTTTCCATGGGTTGCCATCAGCATTTTTTATATTTTTAATGCAATTTTTTTGCAGCTTTAATTAGTTTATAATTGGCAGCTTTTTTTCTCTTTTTTTAAACTATTGCGTGATCATGAGCGAAAAAAGTGATATTTTTTCTAGAAAACTAGCAGCAAGAAAATGTCTCATCCAGGAAATTCTCTATAATACACAACAAGAAATCGCTACCCCATCGAAATTTATACTCCTTCCTCCAGGACATTGCTCCAGGACATTGGATTCTCCTTTTTAATTTAGTGTTTGTGTAGTCAAAATGTGTTTTTGTCCTATTCTTATTATTCAAGGTTTTTTGTCAACATATTGTTTCATACGTTATTTAAACGTTTTTAATATCTACATGTTTTGTATTGCTTATTTTAAACTACCCATGTTTATGCCTTTCTCCTGAAAACAAGCTTACTTTATCATATTTGACTTTATATTTAATTATATAATTTTTTCTAAAAAATCATTTGGCACAGTATAGCCCTCAAATGCTCTTTCGCCATAAAAAATAAATTAATCAACCAAGAAATCGCTAAAAACTAAAAATTTTGCAAGCATTTGTGTGTAGAACAAAAAAGAGCTTTGAATTTCAAATGAATTCCAGAGTAGGGAAATGCAGTAGATAAGTAAATGTATTTCAAAAACAGAAATTAAATTAATTGATATTGCCAAAACTAACAGAAAAACAACTGATCATGAACTAAAAATATCTCTTTAAGTGTAAGGAGTAAATGTATGTGATTCTTTTATTTGTAGATAACTCATCTCAGTTAAACTTGCTGCTCGTTATCCTCATAAAGAGGGCAAAAATCAAATTTGTGATGACAAAGAGACTTGCTTGGGCAAAAATTGTGCATAAACTATTTACAGTAAAACCTGTCTACAACGACACTGTTGAGACCTAAAAAAAAATCCTATTAGACTGGTTATCATTATAGAGAGTTTCATTATTCATGCTGACATTTTGCTGGGGCCAAAAAAAGTATTGTTATAGACAGGTTATCGTTACAGACAGTATTGTTATACACAGATTTCACTGTACTAGAAATTGGAGATGAGAAACATTAATTTTCCTTCAACTGATCAGTTAAATTCAAGTTTTTCAATCTTTTTCCTAGCATTAAATTTATTGCATACTGTCTAAAGATTCAGAACTGTTTATAAATGTGGCTAAAACTTTCTTTATGAGAATATTTCCCAGCAAATTACATGCACTAAGGTACTTTTTACCTTTTAGGTATAGTTTTCTGATAAATCAATGCTTATAAAATATGAAAAGATAGCAGTCAGTATGTCAGGAGAAAAACCAGTAAAGTATTTTCCGGAGTTGCATTATACAAACGGTTAAACATACCACCCAAGTTATGAATTGGAGCGTAGTTTCCGCTCAGGATGCAGGATGTTTAAGCATTGTAGGCATGAGGGCCGGATATTAACACGAAAAAGTGTTTGAACAAAGGTTTTAGTTAAAAGTTTGGTTTCCAAATGGAGACTTCATATTCATGCATGACGGCCAGTTCTGTGTCTTGAAGCTTTATCTGTGACCAAAATTTTGAATGCAAAAAAATATGTAAAAACACTCCCACGGGAAACAGTCCAAATATGAGCCTAATAGAGAATATCTGAACTATAGTGAATTAAAAATTAAAGAAATAGAACATCGCAAACAAAAATTGTATCACAGAAGAACTCATTCAAATTTGGCACCATGACGAGGAAATACAAATTAATTGCCAAAAACTTATAAAAAGAATGCCAAGACGGATAGAATCTTTATTTAAAAATAAGAGGATGCCCTCTCAATATTAAATGTATCAACATTTTTAAAATAAAGAAGAATTTACTATAGATTTCACAGTTATTCTAATAATTTTCACACCTCTGTATATTAATAAAGACTTAAAGATAATAGTAATATAAATAGATTATTCAATATGTATTACTGAATATTGTACTTGATAATCTTTGTATATTTCAAGATTTAAATAGTTCCTCAGGGACCCACTTGCTCAAATTTGTCTGAGCTTTTAAAACTGATAAACAAAGCATTTGCTAGGTGCGGGGGTCTCTGAGGGTGTCAAATTAATATCTAAATAGCCTAACAGTAATGCTGTGGATAAGAATCATATTTCAAGATTTCAAACAAAATGCATAATCAGCTTCTTAATATTAGTTTCAATCCATGCACGTGGAGTTTTTTTAGAAAAGTAATAAAACTGCGTAGATAAAAAAACACAACAAAGAAAAACTACTTCATTTGCCAAAAAAATTTTGAAAAAAAGCAAATAAATAAAGTAAAAACAAATAAATGAATTTTTTTTTTTTTTTTTTAAGTGTATCACTCTTTTGAACTGTGCATTTGATACCTTTTAGAAGAATAAAAAATTAATTCATCTTAATAAGTGATTTTTATTTTTTGTAGTTCCCGAATTACAGTAGATCCAGATGGAAACTTGCATTTTTCAAATGTGACAGATTCTGATGCATTAGATGATGCACAGTATGCTTGTAGTGCTACCTCAATGTTTAGAAACGAATATAAACTAGGGAATAAAATTTTGCTGCATGTTGAAGCCTCTGGAAGTAAGAATTATCTCAAATATTTTCAAATGATAATTGTTATTGCTTTAACTATCTAAGTACTCTATTAATTATCTTTCTTGACTGAGTGCATGACTTGTGTATTGAATGATTAATGAAATAAAAAGGTTTAACTGTACCATGTTTTTAAAATAAACTAGAAAGTATAAAATAATTTCTCTAAGCTTCATGTAGATTTAAAACCCCATTCAGTTTCCGAATTTCTTAGTTTGTCTGGAAAATTTGATTGTGAGTTTTTAATAGCTATCAAGGCTATAGAAGTATTTGTGAGCATTAAAAGGAAAAACATGGGACGCATGTACTACATAACCATAAGTAAAGAAAAGCTATCAATAAAAAAACTTACACCTCAATTTATACTATTTGCAGAGCAATAATATTGTTAGTTAAATTACAAATGCATGAATTGTTTGTTGCTTGTGCCTCATGTTTTTCTTTTTAAATCTCACAAGTTTTTTTATACTTATTAAAAACTCTCAATCACAAATTTTCCAGACAATCTAAAAGAAAATCTGAAACTGTATGGGGCTTTAAATCTACATGAATCTTAAAGAAATTATTTTATACTTTCTTGTTCATTTTAAAAACATACATTTAAAAAAATGTTTCATTAATTGTTTTCTGCTTTTTAATATTGTGTGTCTGAAATGTTTTATTCCATTTTAAACACTTTGATCAGACGGTTAAGTTGCCAAATTGCAGAGAAAAAAAAATGGTTTTTTAAATCTGTTTTGATATGACGATATTTAGCGAGTAATTCATTGATTCATGATAAAATTGTTGATATATAGAAATTGAATCTCAGTAAAACACTTTTTTTTTTTTGTATCTTGGAATCTACTGCTGAAATTATTTGAACTGTTTCCTTAATCACTTTAAGGCACTATCATATTGTATTTTTGTTCTTTATATAGTTACATACAATTTTAGATCACTAATGCTAATAAAACCATCACCTTTCTCAACATTTAAAAGTACAATTCTCTTCATTTACCACACTCTTATACCTGTAGGAAAATGTTTAAAATGCAATTCATTTGAGAAGTGCTGCTTCTAACACTCGTATATGAGTACACGTACACATTCAAGTTTTTAAGAAACATTGAATATTTAATAGACAAAAAAGAAAATAGTACCTGGTCCAAACAAGATTTTTTTTTTTTTTTTTTTGAAAGTGAACAGAAATAGAATTTCATAACTATTTAGGAAATTAGTATTTTTTTTCTTTTATAGTCTTTTACACAATTGTTTGCTAAATTCTGCAATGTGAATTTGCCTTCTAATAATTTATTCAAGTCATTTGTTTTAATTTCAAATTTTTTGCAGAGCAGTATGAACAAAATTCATTTAGACATTTTATGTTCTATCAGAAACTTTTAATGCATTGTTTAGATGTCAGGGGTCTGTCCAGGATTTTTCACAGGGTCCGTTTTTTGTGAAAAATCAAATAATTTTGTGAAAATTAAATTAATTTTGTGAAAAATCAAAAAATTTCGCAAAAAAAAAAAAAAAAAAAAAAAAACATTTTTTTTTGTTTAAACGAAATTTTAGAATTTAGAGATGGCACAAACTGCATAAATTAAACTTAAAGTTGAGTATTTTCTTCTTCTATGACGAGAAAATCATTCTGGATTTTTTTTCTGATATTTGGCGGGGGGGGGGGGGCATCGCTCTTTCAAGTATTAGTATTTATCTACCATTCTGCATTATGTTAAATTATACTAGACATATTTCTGTACAGTATTTAAAATAATTGTAACAAAAATATAAATAAATAAAACAAAATTTAGAATAGGGTTCAGCATTCAACTTTTTGACCCAAGACACTCTTAAAAAGCACAGAATTTCGTTTCAAACATATAAATTCCGTGATTTTAACAAAAATAAAAAGATATTTCAATTGTTTGCCTCTTAACAAAGCGTAATAATCATCAAAAATTCAAAAAATCGGATTCCCATAGCGGATGCAAAGAGATCGCAATTGTCAAAGTGAAGGCATCAAAAGTATAAAAACGGCTTGTAAAAGAAATATTTTTGATAAAATTATTTTAAAACTGCATTTTAGAGTCCTATGATAACATATTATTAATATCTGTGAACACAATTGACCCAAAAAAAAAAAAATAATAATAATAATATAATAAAATAAACCATCTATTCAGCATTTTAATTTTTGACTCATAACAGAAAATGGAATTTTGCTTTAAAAACTTGAAATGAGAGTTCTAACAGAAATAAAGAGACTATTCATTTATTTGAATCCTAATAAAAGCAAAGTTAGCTTGAAAAAAGAACAAAATATGATTCTCATATCGGATGTTAAAAGATTGCATTTTTCAAAATGTAGACATCTAAAGAAAAAAAAAAGGTAATTAAAAGAGTTTACTTAAAGTTAATCATCCTTGTTAGCATCGAAAAATCAAAACCCATATAATTTTCTCCCAAAATAACAATTAAACATCGCACTGCACAGTAAAAACGCAAATATTGACAAGCCGACAAAATGATGAGAATATTTTCTAATCTCATTATAAAGGTTCAACACCGCTAAGTGGTGATAGTTTTGAAGTTGGTAACCATATCTGAAGCGATCATATTTTTTCCTCACCCTTACTATCCCTTTGCAGTTCTAACTTCATTTCGCAGATATATATTATTATTGTTTATTAAACCATGAGCCGAGAAAAGTGATTACCAATGCCTTTTCAGAAAAGTTTACAACAACACCGCTGCTAATTAGCTGGGATAAAACAAACAACCATTATATTTATTTGGCAGTAGCAGTTATTTATCGCTTGCAGGAGCATCGCAAGAGTGCCGATTTTTTCTTTTTTTTCAAAATTAGCCGATTTTGTATAAGCTGATCCCTCTAATTTGACTTAAAAAAAGGTTCCAAAAATTATCGCTTTATACACATAAATATGCATTATTTTGCTTTCAGATTTGCTCTTTCAATAAACAATTTGTGACAGATCCGATCTTGTTTATCAGAATTTTGTGAAGGGTCCGGTTTGTTTGATCGGGATTTTGTGAAAGGTCCGTTTTGTTTGATCGAGATTTTGTGAAAGTTCCGTTTTGGTTGATCGGATTTTTGTGAAGGGTCCGTTAGCAGACCCAAATATCCTCTGGCCAGACCCCTGGATGTGTTTATTCATAATGTTTAATATTTATTGTCCTTAAAATGTTCAGGTCCTGGTCAAACAGTTGCTCCAACGAAACAATATACATCACCACCCAACATTGTTGCTTTAAGAGGACAAAAGCTTGAACTGAGCTGCATTTATGGAGGAACGTATGTAATAATTTCACTCGCATTTTCATTCTGATAATTTGTGCTATTATTTTACGAAAAAGTTCTATAATAGTTTTTACTATTATTGTTATTCTTTTATGTAAACTTTTCTTAGATTTTTTAAATCAATGTTTCAAGCTCTGACAAAAGCTCAGTATTGTCTCAGATCCTAAACCAGAATCAACTCTTAAATCTGAACAGCTCAAGACTTAGCAATTTATAAATCTTACAGTTTTCTTGATTTCAGGTCAATGTTTGCTCTTTCAATTTTAACTTGCAAAATTATTGCTGTCATTTTTGAAGAATCGGTTGCATAAATGTAATTATTTAATTTTAATGCTTAATAATGAAATTAATGAAGTATTAAAAAATTACAATTATTATAAAAGTATTTTCTAAAATTAAAAATAAATAAATAAATAAATTAAAAAAAAAAACTTGTACCTGTCTTGACTTACCAGAACTTTCCTAGAAGCCAAATGAAATATTCCTTGGTTTGGGATTGTAACAAAAAAATAATACTAATTTGAAATATTTAAACTGTTTTTAATTTAAACATTATTGGGGCTATCAAAGCATTGATTTTGTGTATTGTCTTTTAGACCTGTTCCTAAAATTGAATGGACTAAGAAAGGCAATAGTCTTCAAGGCAGCCGTGTGAGCTATATGAACTATGGGAAAACTTTAAAAATCAGGAAAGTAGATTTCCAAGATGAAGGAACCTATGAATGCACTGCAAGCAATGGAGTCAAAAGTCCACAGTCTCAATCGATGGCAGTAACGGTGCAAGGTAGGTGCATATCAGTTAGCTATAAGATATTTAACCCTTTGCTGTTAAATGCTTTTTCATTCAATTTTCATTTTGAGCTTTAATTCACTCAATGTTCATTTCAAGCAATTTTTATTTTGTAAAAAGTTTTCCATAAAAAAATTATTTCCTTGAAATCGTTAATAAGCAATTGTTAATGCTCCCTTAATAAGGCATCCAAATATTGTGCTAGAATTATGATTATTGATTATAGATTTACCCTTTGCACTCTATTGCCCTCTCTGGAGGGACAGTGGAATGCAAAGAAATAATGTACAGAAAAGGATATGGGTTGCCATTTTCTGCACATTAGTTTTAATTTTTCAAAAGTGAAAAATACAAAATTTATATTTGTTAGCTATAAAGTGTTTAACATGTTAAAAAACTCAAGGATTTGAATATTAGACTCTGGAAGTTGATGATCTATCTTGTGCTGGAGGTTAAAAAAAGATCCTAAAAATGCTCTTAAAATAATGCGGAAAAAAGAAAAAAAAAAAAGGTGGAGAAAAATACATATATATATATATATATATATATATATATATATATATATATATATATATATATATATATATATATATATATATATATATATATATTTATATATATATATATATATATATATTTTTAATGCACTTCAGGTTTTTGGTTAAAATTCTATAAATTAAGCTTAAGTATTTGTTTTCTGAAAAGTTATAATATTGTTAAACAATTTTTGTTAAAAGTTAATGCAATCAGTTATTAGTAAATTTTCATGTTTACCTTAACCCATTGATGCCACTTGGTACAAAATCGTACCAACCTTGATTATTTTTTAAATTCTGTCATTATATGGCATTCCCAGTCCAATAGATATTTGTTTTACACACTAAAGAGTCACAGACAGAAATAAAAATATAGTTGCAGCATTATTGTTGAAAACTTGCGTAGTGGTAAGCTTAAAATTTGAGCGTAACATAAATCCGTCGCCAGGGCCACATCTTTCAAGAAGTAAAATGTAAGTTTTTCATATAGTTTTTTAATTAAAAAAATATTTCAAAATAGATTCAAGATAGAAAGAGTCTTCTTGATATAATTATGCTTTTAAAAGTTATTTTATATTTGTTTCGTTTTGTAAGTTCGCTTTGACCTTCAATGGTAGAAAATTGTACCATCCAGTGAATATGTAGTCTCAATCTTACTTAGGGCAACCGAACATTGTTTGACCTAATGTTTGTACAAAAAGTAAAACTTATGTACAAATTTTACGGCATTAGTTATTTTTGTCAATATAGATCATTAATTATGTATTTGAAGTAATATTTTTTAAATAATCATAGTTTTTCCTACCTCCTTGAAATTCAAAAGCATCGATTATTGTATATCATATAAATATACTCAATGGAAGTCTTTGTGTGTGTGTATCCATACAGCTTTTATATTTTGCTTTATCCTCATCGAGAAGATGAATGTGTTGTAATTTATAGCTTTGATAAGTATATCATGCTGCTGTTTGTATTAAGCTTTACGCATTTATTTATTGTTTGTGAATGAAATGATTGCATGATTAATGGATCTAATTAAATATATTTTAAAATAGTTTTTTTGTTTATAATTGCATTATTGTTCTAAGAAATAATAGAACAAATATTACTTACAATTTTTTATTTAGTTTAATAGTTAATGAATCGCTGGACATGGTGTTTAGCCCTTATAGTGAGTGTAGAAATTGCACCGCCCCTTGGGGATCCTAAAGCACTACTTGATTTCATGCAACAATGGGCCCACGAACTATTGTTAACATTGTTAACTATTATTTACAATTGCACATAAAACTAAAAATGAACAAGGATTTGACCAAAGAAGCCATCGGATTGTCAAATTGTAGGAGAAAACTGGTCAATGAAAAAACTGGTGGAAGAACGGGTTAGAAGTGCGAAAAGTCCCATCAACCACTTCATCCTGAATGCCATACAAGTTTTCATGTTGGTTTTAAAGCATAAATATTCAGTTTAAGAACTGTTTTAAATGCAATTACATTTTTAAAAATTCCTTTTTAGTTTTTAAAGTTCATATTTCATAACACTATAATTCTAATTCAACCTTACAATTTATTTTTTTGAATAAATACAATTTAATTTAAGAAAGCATTGAGAGAAATGTAAGTAATATTTTACAGTTATAGATATTTATAATCAAAAATTATTATTACAATCAAACAATAATTGCCTAATCTTTGTACACAAAAGGCTACTTCTGTCCGGATGTCCGGGGTAAACTTCAAAACTACCAGACGGATTTTAAGAATTTTTTCACCATAGATAGCTAGCTACATTATCCGATAGCAACTTAGGCTATAATTTATTGCTAAAAAACTTAGTTTAAAAATGTCGTAATGGTAAACAGTAAATGTTATGTAATTTCCACATAAAATGATTAAAAATTACACCCATTGTTTCGAAAATTCGTTAACAACAGCAACATTAAAAGTAATCATAATGTAAATTTTGAATCAAGGCCTCTCTGGAGCAAGCATGACATTTATTGCTTTCTTAGGAATTGCATCCTCATCTTTATACATAAAGGGCTACTTCTGTCCGGATTTCTGGGGTAAACTTCAAAACTACTGGACGGATTTTAACCATTTTTTCACCATAGATAGCTACATTATCAGGGAGCAACTTAGGCTATAATTTATTAATTAAAAACTTAGTTTAAAAAAGTTATGTTGAAAACAGTAAATTTAATGTAATTTCCTCAAGTTATGATTAAACATAGAGTAAATAAATATTCATAGAAAGGCCCCATCTATGGTAAAAAGGAGATGGAATTGAAGCCGGAATTCTGGGAAACAGTGTTGCAATGATGGGCGGGGTTATGATAAGGTGATCGCTTCGCGAGTATAGTTTTCACCAATCTCGCAAAGAGACCATATAAAGTAGCTGGCAGATCTGTTTGCATTTTAATTCATGTTTTAATGCAATTTCAAAAACGTGCTTCATAAACTTGCAAAAATATCTAAGTTTAAATTAACAACCAATTGAGATTTATGTTTTGAATCAAAATGTATCTTTAAATACTTAGCAAGAAGCTAATGAACTTGGGATACATCGGTGCAACTTCTGGCTTCACTTTCTTAGTATAGCAGGGCCTCTCTATGTAATTTCTTTACTCTTTGTGATTAGATATAAAATCCATTGTTACAAAAATTTGTTGCCTAACAACAGCAATATTAAAAGTAATCATAATGAAAATTTTGAATCAAGGCCTCTCCGGAGTAAGCATGAGTTTAAAGTCATTTAAACATTTGGAAACTCTACTTTTCGCACCTTGAGGGAAACATAGTAGAGAGCTTTTTTTTTTTTTGTGTGTGTGTGTGTGTACTATTTAATGAAATGAAGCAAGTGCACGGTTTTTTTAGTGATCTTTGTTTTTGTTAGTTCATATTTTGAAAATTCTTCAAATTTTTTTATACTTAAATTCGTGCGTTCATTTCTAAATGAATATTCGTTGGTTCTTTATACTTATTGTTATTTTACTTTATGGGTAAGGAAGAAGCTCTATTTTTAATCACGCCAAAGCAGTGTGTTTTGAGTTCATTCAGTTAAAACAGAAAACAAAAGAAAGTAGCGAATGTTTCTCACAACTATTACTGATCCAGGCAACGCCGGGTATTTTTGCTAGTTTTGCATAAAAGAGTTGTACTATGCAAGCACTTGTTGGTAGAAAAATCTGCCATTAAAAAAAATACAGTAATTGTAATGGGAAAAATCAAATTCCTGAATGATACACTTAGTACACTTAGAATGAACATTTATTAATAAAATTGTCAAAATTGACTGATTTTTACGAAGTCGGCATAAATGGTTAAATACAAATATGTAAAAAATGCTGTATGAATCTTTAAAAAATATTCAGTGTTGCTTGTTTATAGTGAAATAGAAAGGACCTAATAAAAATATTGTATAAAAGTATCTGTTTTGTATTTTTGAAAGATTTTTTTTTTTTTTCAATAAAAGTGTACCCAAGATGGCTACTTTAAATGTGTTTTACTTGAAAATGTCCACTTACATCCCTTTGCTTCCCACTGCCACAAATGTTTTTGAAATTTATGCATTTAACGGTGCAAAGTCAATAGTATACTTCAGTAATATAGTTAAACAAAATAATTTTGCTACTATTCTTTAATCAGTGTCTCCTCTACTCCCCATAAGATACAAATGAAAAACAAAAATTTTTCTGTAAATTATTATTAATCAATTATTGCTAAAAACTGCATAAAAATTCACTATGGTTGCAACCTCTTGTACTTTTTAGCTGCTCCGTATTGGATTAATGCTCCAAATAATACCAATGGCGCGGAAGACGAGACTGTTTCTTTTGAATGTGTTGCTGGAGGTATTCCTGCACCTGAAGTGGAGTGGTACATGAATGGTGTTCCATTGAAAGGTAACTATATAGTCCAACTGTCTTTAGTTGGCCCTTGCCTCCGCCTTATTTCAAAAGCATCCATCTTCATAAAGGGAAGATACACAGAGGAAAATTAACAAATGGAATTCAAATTGTGTCAATGTGAAATATCAAAACCCCATTTCATTTTAGGCTACACAAACAACTAAAAAACTCTTGGATATTTTTACTGTTTTCTGCTGTTTGATTTCATTTGTGACAAAAAAATATGATTCTCAGCCAATGATTGTTTTAATAAAAGAATTAATTATTTAAAAATAGAATCCCCCCTCCATTGTATCACCTGCATTATTGACTTACTTCCCCTCTATTGTTTTCACAAGCTTTTTCCAGTGACTCTTTTACTCCTATGTAGTGTATTTTGCTATTTATTATGTAAATGAATCATGTGCACATTAGAGCAACAGCATGATTTATCATACTGTAATCTTGGTAGAGGGGATATATGAGATATATCGTCGTCGAAGATGTTCGTTAGGAATACGATTACTTGTACTCTTCAGGATATTTAAAAAAAAAATTTTATTGGGACACATTCCGACTTATTAAATTTACAAATTAAGCAAAAAGATTATTATTTATTATAAGTGATTATTATAGTGAAGCAACATTTATACGTTTCTCTTTTTTACGTTTTTATCATTTATACGTTTTTTTAAATTGATCACTGCAGAGTCCAATGCATATTAACGTATACCTATTGTACATTTTTTTATTTATACGCTTTTTTGTGCAATCCCTTCAAAAACATCTAACCGGTGCTTCACTGTATTTTTGAAGTGAAATGAGAAAGTTTAAAGGAATTTGGTTATTTCGTTTTGAGTTTTAAGATTAGGGGAGCTCTTTGAGCATTGTTTGTAAATTGTGTCGCTTTTCTCAGTATTTTTGATCAATTTCTCCCTTTGTCACAAGTTGTCACACTTCAACTTACCCCAGCTCCCCTGTGTTACATGCCATGTTATTTTTCTTAAACATATATTAAAAAATGTCATACTTGTCATCCCCTGGTCACAAATTGCTATAATTTCATAAGTCTCCTCCACTTTAAAGCATGACATCATTCTTAACAGTCCCGTGAGCAATAAGACAAAAGTATTCCATTGTGATGATATTTTTTTAAGTACTTTAATTTAAAGAATCATTTTTTCCCTCTGCAATCTTATTTTGTTTTGTGGTAAAAACTACTTCTGTTAAATGGTAACGAAGGTCGACTTAATTCGTCGGTGCTTAAGTCATAACCGGTGGTGTTGAACTCATGCATTTTTGATGTTATATCTCTGCAGATAACTCCCTCATATCCTAAGCAATCAGTGTTCGTTCTTATGCAAATGTAACAGTTTTGACTACAGTTTTGTCCATAGGCGGATTTAGGACTGAGTTCCTGGGGGGGCAGGATTTTTTTTTTTTTTTTTTTTGAGCTACCATTTTAAATTGCCCCCCCCCCAATGTTTTTGATCTGTTTTCCTGTGATGCATAAGGCCATGCTTTACTTTTTTTGTGTTGTTTTCATGCTGTCCTATTTGAATTGACCTTAAGAGAGGTGACTGGTATCAAGAGAGTGGCGCAGGGCTCCCTTTTAAGTAGGACATAGAATATTCCCTAATGTAGGGGGTCTGGGGGGTTTGTTCCCCAGAGGAAATTTTGTAAAATGGATATAAAATTCTGCATTTCGAAGCCTTAAAAGAGTTAATTGGATAGACAAAAATCTCGGGGGAAACAAAAAGAAAAATATATATATTTTTTTGTTTTAAGTTTTATGATTTAAATGTGCTTTGTGATGTAAGTTAATACTTTAAAAGAAATGCTAAACAGATTTAGAAAATATGTAACATGAGAGTTGCATACTACTTATTAGAACAATTCATAATTTATACACTTGATGATAAGAAATAAAATTGAAGCACACTTTGCTTAGGAGTTTCAAAGACTTGTCTAATTATTTTCAAGGTTTGGTTGGTCAGATTGGGTGTTTTGGCACAAGAACCCTAGTAGGTTATACTGCGCAAATTCTTTACGAAGATTTAAGAACATTTAATAATTTAAGGCACCTCATTTGCACTTTCCAATCTCTGAAATTGAGTTCTAGATTATACAATTGTACAGTATTATTCAAACTTTGAAAAAAAAAAAAGCTACTTTAAGTTTAAAAGGAAAAATAAACTATAGAATTCTCTCATTACAACAACCTTCTTTTTAATTATAAGCAGTGCAGAAAATGAAAAGGAATAGAGGTAGTGTATCATTTTTTCCTGGCTAAGCAGATTAACAATATGCAGTAGAAGCAAGATAAAAGCAATCAATACAAAAGAATTTCCAAAATACTGCATTTGGGATTAAATAAGTAGCAAGATATGAAACATGTGAGTCACAAAAATTTATTTCAAGTAATATGTTAAAAACGTAAGCACCATGATTTTTACACTTTTAATGCAGGATGTAGCAAGGAGCTGAATTTGACATGTTTTGGCATTCCGCTCCCTACCATTTGTTAGAAATTTAAAAATTTCAGGTTTGTAACCACACATTTCCAAATATTCAAGGTTTTCAAGCACTTAAAAATGAAATTAGTTTTTTCAAGCACTTTTCATTTTTTAAGGAACAAATCATGCAATATTTCTGCGAGTTACGGACCCACTTCAAAGCCGTAGCCCGAAGCTATAGCTTGTTTATCTTATAGGCAAATCTGGCCCTATATATAGTTCACTCTTACCGGCAGATTTTTGTAATTTTTACGAAAATTCGTCAGTTTTTACGGTTAAAGGGTTTTTACAATTTTATAAATCTGAACGTGTGAATTCCAGAAGGTTCTTCAAAATCTTTTGTCTGTAAGAGAATACAAAATGTTTTTGAAGTCACGCAAATTGAAAATAAACATTCTGAGAAAGAAAACAAATCATAACGAGTAGATTGTTCTGTTAGCGAAAATGGGGGAGGGGGGTTCTCTTTGTTTTAGGTTCTAATTTAATACTTGTCAATTATTATAAGTGTTGCAGCTGAATGCATAGCTCGTTTACCCTATGTTTTCATTTATATACTTGCCCAAATGGTTTTCAGTCCAAAATAGTGAAAATAAGCATATATTTAGCACCCCAGTGACAACTGTACTATTTGTATTTAATGTTTTTTTTTTCTTTTCTCCAATCAGAAAAGGACATTCGCTATTCTCATCATTTTCATTGAACTATTCAAAAAAGAAAAAGAAAATAAGGATTTTTTTTGTTTTAAGATTTTGGAAGATGTGTTCTTACTATTTTAAGTCCTCCCAAAACTGGGGGACATTGCCCCTATGCCTATGCCCCCTCCAATAAATCCAAATATAAAAATCTCCCTTCTGAACTAGTCAAAAAAGAAAAAAAATGACTTTTTAAAATTTTTTTGGAAGATGTGTTGTTACTATGTAAAGTCCTCCCAAAACTGGGAGGGCATTGCCACCCTCTGCCCCCCCCCATAAATCCGCCCATGGTTTTGTCCAGTGGTTGGAAAAACTACATTTTTTTTGTAGCGAACTACAACTACAACTACTTTAGCACAAATGTAGTTAACTACAACTACAACTACTTTTTTCAAAATGTAGCAACTACAAATTACTTTTGAAATGTAATCTCTACTTCGCTACTTTTTAAAAATTAAATAAATAAATAACATACACATACACATTACACACCGTTTGAGATTGAATGAAAAAATTAACAAAATTTTTAGATTGATATATTGGCTCATTTGAACATGGAATATTGCTATAAATTATTTATTCTTTCTTCCTTTACTGAAACGATTCGTCAATCGAAACATTTTTTACCAATTGCACGAATATTCCCTGCAAGAAAGGATTTAAAAGTGGAAGGAGTTCAACCTTCAAATTTTTAATCCTTTCCTGACAATAAATAGTATTTCATTCAAGAAGAGCAACTCGGCTACTTGAAATTAAGATAAATCCAATCGTAATTTAATTTAAATTTTACATAGATTAGACATACATATACATAAAATTGATTTAGATGATGAAGTGCATCAACAAAAGAGAAAAACTTAAATTTTCATTATATGATTAATTTTAAAGGAACTTATATTTCATAGTTAGGGATTCATAGGATAACATTAGTTATTTCATAGGAATTGATTGCTTTTGAGCTTCAAGCTAGGGTTCCAGACCTGGACACCATCTCTTTTCTTACGCCACTGATAAAATGAAATAACAGCATTTTTCTATTTTGCCAATAACCTCAAAAACTCACAATATTTAATAATTGTATTTTAATATGTTAATATATCAACACTCAATCAGTAAAAAAGTCAAAATAAAGAAAAATGAAAAATATCCCAATCGGTACTACTAGTTATCCGAAACATGAAACATAACTAAAAATGATTACTTTACTTCAATGTGCAATTTTTAACAACAATGGACTAGGGCTACAACGCAATTCGACTAACGCGAAATGGCTATATAGAGCGAGTTTTACTCGAGGAACGAATTTTGCAGCTGACACGAATTCCTCACCCGCTACACGAAATTTTCTTAACGGAAGCGCAGGGCTTATATCACCTTCTTTCTTGGGTACTAAATATTAGTTTGACTGCATGTGCAAATGGCATTAATACCGAAAGCTTTTTGCTTAACGGGCAAAGTTTGCAGGAAACGGGAAAAAAATCGTTTCTTTCTTTTTAAGCCATGCTCTATTCAAGGCGAATATTGGGAAAATGTGAAAGTTTCTATGCCAAACAAAGTAATGGCGTCAAAAAGATACAACACATGACGTCAAAATTATATGTTAGAGGTCAGCTCGAATTTTCAGTCTTACGAATCTGATTGGTGCAACTTTTACTCGCGTAAGACTTGCACCAGTCAGATTCGTTTGAAAATGCGTTTTTTTTTTAAACTTGATTCAAAAGTAGTTTCCAGAAATCGCTACAAACTACTTTTTTTTGTAGCGAACTACTCGCTACTCTACTTTTTTAAAAAAGTAGTGCGCTACACTACAAACTACTAAAAAATGTAGCTACTACAGTAGCGTCGCTACTTGTAGCGCGCTACTTTCAACCACTGGTTTTGTCCTTGTCTCATCAGTCTGGAATAGTCAATAACTGAGCTAGAGGCAGATGTCATATCCACATTGTCTACTGCAGAGGGGAACCCTGAAGTGAAAATAAATTTTTTTCCTGCACACTTAACTTTTAAGCATCAAAGATGTTTTTTTAAAGAATGATTAATATGTACTGTAGCATGAATTCCTTTTAGCATAAGATCATTCTTCAGAAAATAACTTTTGAATGCAAATATTTTACAATTTGGAAACCTTTTGTTTTCTTTTTTTTTTTTTCATTCTTACATGAAAGTGTTGCCTACTAGAAGTAACTATAAACAATAGCTTAGCTAAGTTCCAATTATTTCACTCGTAAATATATATATATATATATATATATAAAAGTGCCTTGTTCACAGAAATAAAAAATCGAGGCCAATTTAATTTCAAAGTACAGTGAAACCTCTCTGAGCAGCTACCACTACATTCCGTTAAAACACGGCCGCTCATAGGGGGTGGCCCCCTTAAGAATTTTGATCATTGAACTCGAACTGTACTACCATTGATACTACTCAACACTTTAATACTTACCTTAATTTTCTTACTTTACTTTAAAATTATGTTTTGAGAAAATGAAGAAAAAAAAAGCTTTATTTCATGATTTCTTTATTTTTCGGAAAAAAGTGATTTAATTTTTGTGTGCTTACATTTTTGCAGTTTTACAGAAACCAATTTTTTTTTCAAATTTGTTTGTAACTTGTAAAAACAAATCTCGAATTGAGTCATCAGCCATGGCTTTCAAATTAGCAATGATGTCATTAATTTTCTCCAAAGTTTGCCGAGTCAAAAACATGACTTTTTATTTGTTACACATAATATCAGGAACTTCGTCTCTGAATTCGAAATAGCGCCTAAAAGGCATAAAAATGAGGTGACAGTCCTCAAAGTTTCACCCCCCCCCCCTTGTTACAAAAATCTAAACATAGTAAACGCCTGGCCGTTCTCTAAAACGAAAAGCTAAGGGTAAATAAATTAAAAACAGAAGTGGAAGAGAAGTCGATTTCGAAGCCCAGACAGACAACTACCCTGTCGCTCAGAGGGGTTTGAGTGCCTTCGCTCAAGGGTTGAGTTAACAATGTGTGCATAGGCCAAACATTTCGTGCCTTGCGAAACTGGCCACTAAAAGGGTGGCCGCTCTGAGAGGTTTCACTGTAGTAATTTTGTTAATTGTGTTAACAATCAGCTATTTTTTTGTAATTTTATTCATGCTTAGCACATCAAAATTAAAATTCTTATTTCTAGCACAATCTGAATTTAAAAGTCATTGAACATTTAGTGTTATTATGTGTTCTAATGAGTCAATTAATATTGTTAAACTCTCATCTGTATTTTTTTTCCTTTTTTTTCCACTCAAGCCCTTTGTTTTACAAAGAACATTGCAATGCAGCATTTTCTAATAGCTTTGCTTGCTTTGTGTTCTTTTGTAGTCTTAATTAAATAATGTAATATTGTGATAACATTTTAATCTATTCTATTTCTTTTCGTAGATGTTAAATCAAGCTCAAGAAGAAAGCTTGACAGGAAAGCTAATGTTTTAGTCATAGAAGGTCTCAAAAAGAGTGACACAGCTGTATTTCAATGCAATGCCTCAAACATTCATGGCTATACCTTCAGAGATTTCTACCTAAATGTCTTAGGCAAGCATTTTCATTGCACAGTTTTGTAATTATTTTTTATAGTTGGTCATTTATTAATGCCTGATGCATTTGTTGTTCAATCAGCTATTTATTTTGTATGCTATAGTTTTTTTTAGCTAACCTTTTGGACAATTTACAACTGACGATAATTATTGACTGATAAGTAAAATGGTCATTATGTAAGTGGTCGTTATGTAAGATATTATTTACTAGCAGTACCCTCATGGCGATGCCCTTGCTAAGAATTTAAAGAAAGTCCGTTGAATTAAAAAAAATCCATGATACCTTCCATCCCTTCTGATGTAAAATGATCATTTTTCTTCAACTAAAATGCGTACACACATTTTCAAAAACCTATTAGAGTCTCTTTGGAATTTAAAACTAATCGCCAAAACACATAAAAAGATTAACATTAGCTTTAAATTCAAAATAATCCTTCAACTGTATTGGTTCATTGTTTAATGTGCCAAGCAACTACACTACCGTAACCCTACCGTTTAGCGAGTGAAGTGGTTTTTTTCTGTAATTTAAAATGTTTTGCCAAATAAACAATACTATAGTAAAAACGTTATAAAGAACAATCACAATTGAATAATACGACAAATGAAAATTTTTACTTAGATAAGTAACTAACTTCAACTATAAGAACAAAAACAAACGTTGTAAAAATAAGGAAAACAAAACCCAATAGAAAAATCTTACAAAATCAAATAATGTACTTGAATATCGCAAAAAAAAAAAAAAAAACGCAGTCAAAAATCAGTTTGCTGACCACAATAGTCCCACATTAGCGCAGCTGTTGACACTGTCGGTCAGCGCCCTCTCGAGTTAAGTTACCCTGCCATCTACAGTGAAACTTGTTTATAACAATACTGTCTACAGCAATAAATCTGTCTATAACGATACTTTCCTTGGTCCAATCAAAATGGCAGCATAAATAATCAAACTGTCTATAACCTGTCTATAACAATATTGTTTTATTTCCCAACAATATCTTTGTAGACAGGTTTTACTGTATTAGGAATTCGTAGAGGTCAACTTATTCCACCATCTATTAAGAATTCATAGAACTAAACAACTAAACATTTAATTTGCAATTACAAATCTTTCGCGAACAAGGTCGAACGAGATAAGAAGTATCCTATGTCCGTCTCCTGGTTCTAAGCTACCTCCCGACCAATTTTCCTTCGAATCAGTACAGCCGTTCTTAAGTTATAAATAGTGTAACTAACGCAACTTTCTTTTATGTATATAGATAGGGGAGAGGAAACAAGTTTTCTGAGGCTCCTTTTGACTACACATCTGTTCTACGTGAATGTAGCACTTTTCATGGTTTTTAGGTCTAGGTCTGTTTTACACCTAAATTTAATCGATTTTCACTAAATTTTTCTTAATCAACTCTCGTCTTTAAGGATTTTATTATGGCTAATTATATATTTTGATATATTTTACTCTTGAAGAAACTCAGCATAAATAGTTTAATAAATCATTTTGCTGATCTGCAAATGTTAAAATGTTTACATTGATGAGGTTTGACTGCAAAGTGGATCCATGTGGCCTGTTGTTTTGTTATATGTTACAACTGCAAAAAAAATTCTGGAAACTTTCAAAACTACGTATCATGTCCATTTGGTATTGAAAATGATAGTTGCAAATTAGAGTATGGTCAGAAATTGGTGTCTAAGAGACAGTTGAAAACTTAAGTTATAAGAATTATCAAGATAAAATAAGTGTGTACAAAATCGAAGAACAATTCTTGGTTTGTAATTGTCCTTCCTCTTCTGTGCTCTTCTCTCGTCTGCAAGATTCATAGTAATTTGATTTCCTGCGCTTTGGTAAAAAAAGGTTGGACAACATTGGTTTGTGTTTGTCATTAGATTAACTGCTATATTTGTATCTTTAGCATACTTAATTACATTGAAGGTTGTGAAAACAAGTGATTTATATTTTTTTAGCTTTGCCACCAACTATTACTGAAAGACCGGAACCAGTTACTAGTGCTGTGATTTCCTCTATGGTCACTCTACGTTGTCGAGTTTTTGGTGCTCCCAATCCGAAAATTAAATGGATGAGAGATAATCAAGAGCTAAAAAGTGATCGTTTTCAAGTAAGTATTTCTTTTGTTGAACTTATGGAAATGATTTTATAAAAGTAATTTTATTTTTAATGATAAAATTTTTTGCCTTTCATTTTTCTATGATGAAATATTCTGCTCCAGCAGCAAATTGTTACTACCTGTTGAGTATCTGCTCATACCATGATGATAATTATTGCTGTCTCTCAATGAATTAAGAAAAGTTTGATGCTTAGATTTATCAAAAATTTACAGCATTAAAATGTTTTTTTTTTTTTTTTTTAATTTTTTTTAAAGAAAAATAATAGTTTTGTTTTTGAAATCTTTTGTTTTTGCTGTAGGGAAGAGGGAAATGTGTCTAGGATGTTTGTTGTTCATAAAGTAAAAAAGAAAACTTTCATTTATTATTTTCTCTATTATTTAGAGGAATTTAAGTTAACTAATTTGATTAATGCAGAAGTCTGAATTGCTCAAAAATAATTAAATAAGCCTTTGTCATTCCTTTTTTGCCATTTATTTGTTTACCTAACTTTTTTTGTTTAATTTATTTGCATTTTAGTTTTTATTTTAATGCATTTATTTAATTGTACTCCCTATTCTTTATTAATTTATTCTTTTTTCCTTTGTTCATAAATGTGACTAGATCCAACGCTACAGTGTACTTCTGGACTTATTTTAAGAAATAGTTTTCCATGTTTTACATTCCTCTTTTGTTAGTTTTTCTCTTTCAGTTTTTTTGTAATGAAGCAAAGATAAGTTGAGTGGCGTATCTTTTCTATTAAAAATTGATGAAGAATCTTTCATTTCAGAGTCAGTATTTGCATACAGAAGAAACACTACAATTGGTTTTTATTTTTACTTATTCTTTTTAATAGCTTCAAGGCAATGGAGACTTGGAAATTAATGAAGTTCGAGCTCAAGATGAAGGAGAATACACTTGCTCTGCATCAAACAAATTTGGTGATATACAAGCTTCTGGAAGACTAGAAGTCAAAAGTAAATATTTTTGTAGCATGAATTTCTGAGGGATCTGCGTTACATCCCAAAAAATTGTTCTTACTGAAATCACAATATTGTGTAATTGCAATCTGTATAAAAGTTTGAAATTTTGTATAATATCTTAATATTATATGTATTTCTTCTGTGCGTGTTTGTAATCATAAAGGTTTTAAACGGCTGGACCGATTTTGATCAAATTTTTTGTGTGTAATTAAGTTGATCCGAGAATGGTTTAGAATCACAATAGAAGGAATTGGAAGCGTTTTTGTTAATTAATTAAGTTATTTTAACATTGAATGGTTATAACTCCTAGATGATTAATATTTATTTTAACCTATTGTTAAGCAAGAATTGAAATGAATATTTAACCCGTTGTCAAAGGACAAAAAGAAATTCAGTTCTGCTTTTTGTAATGAAAATTTCCTACTGTGATATGTCAATTGAGAATAGATAAAACTTAGAGAGAGAGAGTAAGGCCTTCATTCCTTGAAAGTAACGATTTTAGGTCCCGTGATATATTTTAAAGTACTGGAAGAAATCAGGTTTCTTTCACTAGGTTGACGCAAAATGTGTCTTCTGTCGTCATAGTTGAACCATGTGACGGGATTGGTGCCTCAGGTTTTCCTAACCAAATGCCGTACCTAGCAACATTTGTTTCTTGGCTCAAATCTATCTGAGTTTTGGCACCAATGGCGAAAATACTTTAAGGATTATCAAACTAATCAGTACATTATTAAAGTAAACCGTGGTGGAATTTAAAGACAAAACAAATTCTATTTTCGTCCAGATAAATTACAACTGGGTAGTTCTGTACACAAAAGATCAGTGCAGTGGAAAATTTTTATCTTTGGTGAAAAAAACAAGTCAGGCTATATATGAAGATCATTCAAGTACACAAGGAAAGATAGTAAGCAAGACATGCTCAGCGAGAGAGCGGGATTTAAAAGTTTTCGTTCAAAAGATCAGATTGCTAATCGGTCGGAGTTCGCTTTGCTCACTGATCAGCTGGATTACATTAATGTGATGTTTTAGCGGTTTTGGCCATAAATTAGAGAGTTGCGTGATTATTTGTTTACATTTTAATGCTACTGTTAATGCAATTTGTTTTTTTTTGTTTATTTGGCGAAATATTTTAAATTGCCAAGAATTGTTTTGGGTTTTTAAAAAGTGTTTAGTCAATTTAATTGAAGAACCCTGAGCCTGTTGCTAGCCATCACATTTGTATTTGTTATAATGCTCAAACACAAAAAACTTCATTTGATCAGAAGACATATGTTTTGTGATTGCAAAGAACTTCTTTTCGAATGGAAAAGAAGTGAGCTTTTGCTAAAATGATGTATCTATTCCAATCTGTGCCTCACTTTTGACTCTGTATGTCAAAGATTTTCTCTTATTCCTTCTCTGTGCAAAGTTAACTTAGCATATTTTGAGTATTTTTCAAATCACTTATAGTGATTACTGTCCTTTGTGTGATGGATATGTACACCAAAGTTTCTTTAATTCCTTGTGCTTTAATTCTTAAGGAAAATTTGTAAAAAAATTAAATAATATTAATAATTATTTTTATTTTTTTAGAGAAAACCAAAATCAACATCCCACCTAAGAATTTTGAAGTGGCTGCAGGAAAGTCTGCCACTTTCCGCTGCGATGCGGAAGCAGATCCTAGTCTCCAGTTGACCATTGAATGGCTCTTTGAAGGTCAGCGGATCAACTCAGATTTGGACACTCGCATGGTGCAAGCTTCTGATGATTCTCTGACCATAACGAAAACAGTGGAAGGTGACTCAGGTCGCTACACGTGTGTAGCTAAGACAGAGCTTGATCAGGATGAAGCGTCTGCCACTCTTATTGTACAGGGTAGGTTCTTCAGTAAAGTTGAATGTTCTTGTAGCACATTTAATCTTCAGTACTTGATCTTTCATTATCAATCATTTTGAAATGCAATTGTTTATCTATATCAGTGGTTAGGGTCCGATCATTAGTATATGGACCCAAGTCAGACATTTCATGTGGACCGCTGGCACACATTCTTTCAACCGTTAAAAAAAAGGGGGGGGGGTGGGAGAGAGAGAGAGCATATATACATAAAATTAAATTATGAAAATGTTGTGCAAATACAAAGGCAATCATAGAAAAATAACACATGATTTAAGTATGGACTAGAAGACCTTTTTACCATTTTTTCTATTCAAATGTTAACCTCCCCTCCTCCCTTTTTTAATATTGACCTTGGAAAATTCTCTCTTTTCAATGAAGGAATCCTTTTAATTTTTTGACTTTGTTTTTGTTAAACGGAGGAGCAAAATCAATAAAAAATTTCCAAACTTTGAGTCCCCTTCTGAGTGAGAACCCTGAACCCCCACCGCCCCCAAATGCCCATGTAGTAGTTATGCTCAAGCAGTGGTACAATTGGTAGAAATGAAATAACTCTTTTTATGCTTCTATAAGTGTCCCTCCATCTTTAATCCCAACTTATTAAATGATCCTTATTAAAAGCATGATGCTACTACCACTTCAGAGTTTTCCAATTTGGAATGTTCTTTGTATAACATATTTTTTTATTTAATGTATATGGTTATGCATTTAAAACATTTAGAACAGATAAAACATTTTTTCCTGAAAGGTCTAAACTAGGAGACTTCATTCCCATGTTTCAATTTGGACAATTTTTTGCTCAATTGGAAACAGTCAAAAAACTTAACAGTAGCATTTACTGGAAAATTTGAATCTATATCAATTTTCATCTAAAATGCAGACTTGCTTCAAATAAACTTTGCTGGTAAAAGCTTTTCAAGTGATTCAAGAAACAGTTTTTTGGTTTGATTTTTCCAGAATAATTGCTGTGTGCTTAATTTTATAAATGATATCTAGTTGCCAGTTTTGATACTTGTAAATAAAATGTCCTTGAGTAATGAATAATTGTGTTCCTTTTCAGACACTCCAAATCCACCTAAAATTATAAGAGTGCAGTGTGATGGTCCAACTGCTCTTGTTGAGTGGGAACCGACAGGTGATCGTAGAGCACCTATACTGAGTTATACAATTCAATATAATACGAGTTTTACTCCTGACAAGTGGTTAGATGCTTTTATCAATGTTCCCTCTCCTGATCGACGGCTACAGGTAATGCTTTCATGATTAATTGAAATGTATATTGTCTTGATTTTCGATTCTCATTGTAGTGATTCTTTTTTTTTTCCTTTTTTTTTTTTGTGCAAACTTTTTTTGTGCGGTATATAAAAATTTTAATTAGATTGGGACTTAATTAACGAAATTATTTATAAAACGGACGAAGTTATGTTTAAAACGATTATTTTTATGTGGTCCCTATCCAGCGCACAAAAATAGGTTTGAGTCTAATCAGGTGTTTTGTTTATGTAGACCAACACAGACATATGTTGTGTATAATAGAATGGATTAATTTTAAAATGTGATGTATTTAATGAATATTCACAAATGCTTTGTATGTATGCATTATCAAAATTGACTAGTTAATTTTCCTTCCTGAGTTTTCGAGTGCTGTGTTATTTTAAAAATAGCAGAAAACTATTGTAGCAACTCAAGTGAATTTCTTGCTTGCATTTTCGGAAGCATTTTCCATCGCTTAGGGCAACGCCTTATAAGCTAAAATATTAAATAGTGGAAGTGAAGTTTGCGTGTACAAGTTCTATGTATAAATTGTTTTAACACTTGTACTTAAAATAATGTAAAAAACTTAATAGTTAGGAGAAAATTCCTAAATTTAAGTTTGACACTAAAACAAGTGCACTTTTGCTCCAATTTATTACCGACTTATTATTATTATTATTTTTATTTATTGAATTTATTTATTTGAATTTTGAAAATGAAGTCATTTTCTGTAAAAATTGTAATACATTAAAAATTGTAATACATTCATTCTTTGTGTTTAACCAGAAAGATTCGTCAACATTGTGCTCGTTTGTTATTTTTGTATAGTAAAAATACATTGAAAGTTCTCATTTGTTTTAATATTTTGTGCTTCTCAGGTATCTATGACCCCATGGGCCAATTACACTTTCCGAGTTATTGCTAGGAATATAATAGGACCCAGTGAGCCCAGTGGTCATTCAGATGTTTGTGAAACTCCTGAGGATGTTCCATACAAAAATCCAGACAATGTTGTTGGGAGAGGAACTGAGAAAGACAATTTAGTTATTTCTTGGACAGTGAGTATCACTTCTCCTTTTCCTTTGTTTTATTCAAAATGTATAATTATTTTCCCTCCCCTCCTTTTTTTTCTTTTTCTTTGTTGCTGAAATCTCTTTGCTTTCCAGTTTTTGTAGTATCTGTACAGATTTCAAGGATTAATTTAAGAATTACAAACAACTTTGGGTTTTTTTATGTTAATGCTCTTTGTTTTAAGCATTAGTGCTTGAAGATTTTGGCCATTTCGTTTATACTTATTTTTTAACTCATAAACATGGTGCGTAAAAGAAATATCAATATATTTTTACAGATGCACAGCGAGGATGCTTTGTTTTTAACTCATCACTCTCCTTCCCAGAACCCTTTTAAAACCGTATTATTAATCCTAGTATGTTGATATGCAAATAATTATGAGGACTTTGACTTTTTATTTACTTGATGACTTATGTGAATGTTGCTAGCACTATTATATACTTTCTTTGACATAAAAACTAATTCTGCATCAGAAAGATTTACTGACATATATATTATTTTTCCTTTTACAGGCAATGCCAATGATTGAACAAAATGCTCCTGGCTTTTTTTACAAAGTGTTTTGGAAGAGGGAAGATGTACCACAAGCTCAGTGGCAAATCACAGAGATACCTGACTGGGAGCAAAATAGCTTTATCATTCCTAACCAGCCAACTTTTAAGCCATATCGTATTAAAGTTGAAGCTCATAACAGCAAAGGACAAGCCCATACAGCTGCAACAGAAATTATTGGGTATTCAGGGGAAGATGGTATGTCACTGAAAACTGAAAAGTTTTTTTTTTTTTTTTTTTAACAAAAACTAAAAACACTAAAACCTAAATGAGTCATTCTTCAAAAAGTGTAAGTTTTCTGTCACACACCTTTTACAATAAAAACTTTAAGGAACAATTCATTTAATAATGTTTTTTTTTTAATTTCATCAAAAATATATCTATTTAAACCTACCAACAATTTTTTAATAATAATTTTTATTTTAATGTATTTTTGGTGCACAGCATAGTAATTCTCTCCTCCGTGTCATGTCACACACCTGGTGTGACTGTTTATGTTGCTTAATAACTTGTTCAATTAAAGAAATATATACTTATTTATTTATTATTTCTTTCACAATTGTCTCAAATACTAATTGTTTAAGTATATTTAATTTTTAGTACTGTGTTTTAGTTCGTTTTAGTAGGAAAAGGAATTACGTCACACAGTAAATTCTCACCCCCATTACCCTAACACAAAATGCCATTTCTCATTAACAGATGGCAGTAATGACATCACACATTTTATTTTCTATGATACAAGGGAGCCCACTTTTTCATTTTCATCATTAAGAAGTTGTGAGATTTTTCTTTAAAAACAAGAAGATAGATTTTGTTTTAAAAACCAAGTGTGGTTATTGGAAATTCTCACCTCCGTAAACTTAAATTTCAGGGATGTAAATTAATGTAAAAAAAGAAATGCACATGTTTTCATGTGCTAACATGTGCCGGTTGTAGCAACGATTAAAAACTTTCTTTCCCTGAAAAATGTATCCATTATGTCTATATTAATGGAAAATTTCTCACATCTGTGGCAGACCTTTTCAATGTCATAATTTCTGAAGTGAGAATAAATGATGAAAGGGAAATACATCAATTTTAGACAGTCTACCAAAATTATAAATTACCAGTGTGTTCTCCGATTTACTAATTTGGAAATATATTAATGCTATACTATTTTTAACACAAATTTGAACTGAAAGGATAACGAAAATTTAAGCCGTAGTTTAATTAAGAGAGCCTAACACAAGATTCACACAAATCATTAAAATAGCTCATTGTTAGCACAACTAACAAAATTACTTCTTTGATATTAAATTGGCCTCTATTTTCAAACACTAAAGGTTTTTTTTTTTTTTTTTTTTATGAGTAAAATGATTGGAATTTAGCTGAGCCATTGTTTTTGGTTACTTCTAGTAGATAAAAATTTCATGTAAGGTGAAAAAAAAAAAGGTTTTGAAATTGAAAAATATTTTTATTCAAAAGTTACACATTCTGGAGAATGACCCAAATACATGGTGGGTTACATAAAACTGTCCCCGTTAAGCAGAAAGTACCAATTTTTCTTAAAAAATTTTTTAACGGGGCTAGAGAGTTTTTCATTTCTCACCCTGCAGATGATTACAACATAATATTATGTAATTGCTAACTGAAATTTATTGCGACTGAATCTAAAACATTATTTTAGATACTGTTGCCAAAAGCAATTTCATATTGATAAAAAACAAGTAGAAAGATGAAATATGCATCCTTTAACATTTTTTTTTCTTTAATATAGTTCCTCTAGAAGCACCCAAGAATTTTAATAGGATGTATGTAAAGGATGCAAGGTCCGCTATGTTTTCATGGGATCCTGTATCACCAGAATCAGTTAGAGGACATTTCAGAGGATATAAGGTGATTAACTGTTCTATTTATTTCGAATAAGAAGCACTTACACCCTTGTACGCATTAATGGAATCAAGTTGGGAATTTTTAATTTTCGAATTTTTTAGGTTATACAATCTATGTTTATAACAGCTGTTTACCTACCAGTTGATTAGGCGCTATAACCTGACTTTTTTTTTGTCATAACTATTGTTTTTTGTTTAAGTGTTATGAATTTCTTCATCTTTTTGATGTTTTTTCTCAATTCGGTCATTTTTTATCTTTTTGTTAGCCATGAATATTTCTCCACAGGAGAGGCAGACCATTGTGGCCATTGTGAAAATCTGATAGCACAACAAAAGAAAAAAATGATTTTGTGCTTTGCTAAAAACATGGTTTAGAGATCAAGAATTGTGCAGAGCTCTAGTTGATTCTATGCCCAGTAAAGTGAAAATGGTGCTGGACAAAAGGAGGGGGGGGGGCATACTAAGTGGTGATTTTGATTTTATTGTAAAAACATAGGCTTGATTCCATTAATTTGCACAAGGGTGTAAATGTATTTTAATGAAAGAATTCAAATAAAAATGATTTCAGTTACTGGAGAACATGATTGTGGAATGAAAGGAACATCTACTCTTTTTCATATCTATTCTTTGATTATTTGACCTTAAACCTTTTCTTATGCTTTTTTCAGTTTGTTCAGTTTTTGAAATTTAAAACTATAAATTTGTTAGAAACTTGTACTATTTTAGAATATATTTGTCTATTGTAATTGAAAAAACGAAATGTAGTAATGTATCATAAATACAGGGTGTTTCAAAAAGAATAACCCGTTTTCAAAAAATCATTTCTATTCAGATTTTAATCTGTTTCATCAAATGAAGGTATTGTTAGAATGGGGAAAATCTCGAGTTTCACAGAGTTGCCGACCAGGTAGCACTAACTCTCTTTCTTCACCCACCATTTCAGTGTTTGTGAAAATTATCAACTAAACGACAAAAATTGTTATGTGTTACACGCTTTGTGGAGTGCGAGTCCGTAACAACTGTTCAGTGTGAATTTCGTCGTGAATACCCTGGTGTTGAACTTCCTGCACCAAAGAGCATTAGAAGGTTGTGTACTCAATTAAAATTCACAGGTTGTTTGTCGAAGCAGTTGATGCTTTTGTATGTACTTTATTATTTTTCAAGTAATATAATATTAATCTGAAGTATCTAGTTTCAATAGTTTTCATAATATGTGCATTTCGATACAGGTCATTCTTTTTGAAACACCCTATGTATCAAAACTTTTCATGGACATCTCTTACTTCAATAAACTAATAAACTTGAAAGTTTACTTATAACAAGCAAGTAAAATGCTCTAACATGTAAACTTACACTCAATTGTTGCCCCAAGCAACAAAAGTACTTAAAAGCAACTTCTAATGATGAATATCGCTCTTGAGTCTTTTGAGGCTTCTTCCTTTTTCTTTTTTTTATTTTTTGAAATTCACATGAAATTTAATTATTTATTTATTTTTTTAAATGTTTGCAAAATGTTTATTTCTTAGTGTTTGTAGTGCATAAAAATTGAATTGTTGTGTAAGTAAACTATTGTTTATGTTTACTTTAACTCCAATTTTCTTTTTTTGTAATATTAGATTCAAACGTGGACAGTGGATGAAGGTGAAGAGCGTTTGCGAGAGCAAGTTGTCAAAGCAAATGTCACTCAGTCCTTGGTGACAATATTCAGGCCTTATTCTCGGAATTTAGTTCGTGTCCTAGCGTTCAATGATATGTACAATGGACCACCATCCGATGTCATTGAATTTACTACACCAGAAGGAAGTATGTCAAAATATTTATAAAATAACTTAATTTCTACTTTTTTTTCCTTTATTTTATTAAACCTAATTTGTTTTGGAGCTTCACGCTTCTATTTTCTGTAACGTATATTTTTATGCTTCTCTTTAAATATATATTTTAAAATGATCTTCTCATAGGGGGGAATGTGGGGCAAAGTGAAATGGTGAAATATTTACTCTGCTTTTAGCACCACCTATCTAGTAATATTTTAACTATGTAGTAACACATGTAGTCTATTCCAGTCAAGTAAAAATTAGCTCTGGAAATCAAAGAATATGATAACACAAGCAGTTTTCAAAAATTGATACTCATATTGTAATATTTTGTTGAAAATCAAAAATTATTTTTAGTATTATTAAATGACAAAGTTTATTTTATTAGCATTTTAAATTTTAATTGAAACCTACTAATATTCAATGCAGTATTTATTTATTAATGCTAAGCTTATTTATATTTTAAATGCTTTTCGTAATTAGATCAAGTGCATGCGGGCAAAATGAAATAGTTCATTGCATTTATAAATTCAATTTTTTTTTTTGAATGACTTACACATTCATTTATTAATGATTTTGTTTGCATTCCTTCCTTTAATAATTCCCTTATTATTTATTCATTTATTTTCTTATTCATTTACTATTTTATAACTTATTTATTTTTTTCTTATATATTAACTTATTTATTTATTAATTTAATTATTATTTATTTATTTATTTATTTATTTTTTTTTGCTTCATTTTCTTTTCATTTATTTATTCATTCTTTTATTTACTGATTTATTTGATCAAAAATATCTTTAATAATCGAATCGAAAATATTTCATTATAAAAATGATTTTTCACTTTGCTTTATGGAAAAAATAAGTGAAAAATTTCCACCTGTTTTCGAAGGTACAAACTTACTGTCAAAAGTAAAAAATATTTCAAGCACGAAACTAGTCCTCAGCTGAAATGACTGAGCTGGCAGTGTATTTCATGTAAAAAATATTGTTTCAATGCAAGTTATATTATACAGTATATTGTTCTTTCTTTATGTACCGTAATTTTCAGAACAAATTTCCAACTTATTCATTTTGAACAGAGTAAGTAATGTTAACTATTTTACTTTGCCTCACATTTCCCTATTAATTAACAGTTAAAATTGACCTAAAAGGTTTGAAACATAGATTTCCAATAAGTTATTTAAATGTACTTTAAGAAATTTTAAAGCATAAATCATTATTAAAATTTTGTACTTGGGAATATGCCAAGTAGCTTGTCACTAGTGCTTCTTGCACAATTATTTCTTTGGGTAGAAGTCATTCGTTTAGACATCTTAAATGCTGAGAAAATTTTCAAGGGGGACTCCTTTTATTAAAGTTCAACTCCTTCTAAGAAAGTTCTTCTGCCTTTATATAGGAGTTTAGTAAGACCTCATTTGGAGTATGCTGTTCAGTTTTGGTCGCCTTATCTGAAGAAAGATATTTTTGTATTGGAAAGGGTTCAAAGAAGGGTAACTAAATTAGTAAGGGGACTCTCAGATTTAGATTATGATACCAGACTTAATAGGCTTAACATGTATAGCCTGGAGCAAAGGAGAGTCAGAGGGGACATGATTCAGTTATTTAAATTTATCAAAATGAAAGATGTAAATGGATTAAATTTTTGCGGGGAAAGCAGGACAAGGGGTCATTGTTTTAAGCTATTTAAATCTCAGGCTAACTTGGAAATCAGGAAAAACTATTACTTTAGCAGGGTCGTGGGCACTTGGAATAGCTTACCGGAAGAGGCGGTAATGAGCAAGGGAGTGGATAGCTTTAAGAGGGCCATTGATCTTCATTGGGGACTAATTAATTGACTAGGACCAGCCTAGCTGGGCCCAGAGCCTGTTGCTGGTCTTCACATTTGTATTTGTATTAATGTGGTACAGTAGAAGATCAATATAATGCACACCTTGGGACTAGAAGTCTAGCGTTATGTAGATCATTTTTTAAATTTGTAAAATGATCTTCAGAATATAACAATATATTTGCACATCAGTGTAAGTTATATCTAAATTGAGTGGCAGGATTCTAATAATGCAATTTAGCTATCATTCACACGTGGACTTCTTACTAGAGCATTATCCTACCTTTAATAGTTTACATAGCAACTGCGTTTTCAAGTGGTGCTTCACAATCTGGTGCTGTTTTCTTTTTTACTGTAAATAATACTATTTTGCTTTGAAAAGTTTTGAATCAAGGTGGAAAGATGAGAAAAAAGTTTCAAAGTTTAATTTGCCAAAGAATGCGTTTATGCTTCAACTGCTGAAATAAAAGTTTTTTTTTTTTTTTTTTAACTACACAACTTATTATTTACTACTGAAAAGTCCTGTGGTGTATAGACATTTAAATTATATATATTGGCAGTTTAAAGTTACTCTATTGTATAAGCAATTCTAATTCCTTTTTTTACCTTAATCAAAATATGTGTTAATGGTTTTTAAATGTGATTAATGCAATTTATTTAATGATTTAAGCTGATAAAAGTTATGTTTTATAATTTCTTTTGCAATTTTATAACCTTTGTCCCTCCCCCTTCAACCAATATAAATTTATGCTTAAATATGATTTTCTGAAAGGTGGGTTTTACAATTAATTAAATCATAAAATTCCATAAATTTCCTGAAACTGTACAAAATGTACAATAAACGAAATTTGTTCTTTTGTTCAATTAAACTTTTTGTTTTGTGCATTTTTAATCATTTTGATTTTTACTCAATTTTGTCTTTCAAAAAGAAAGGATTAATGAAACACTTTCTAATTTTTATAGCTCCTGGACCTGTAGCATATTTTGATGCTATACCTCTGGGATCCAGTGCCCTTTATTTAATATGGAAGAGGCCAACTGAACCTAATGGTGTACTAACAGGGTACAACATTTATTATCGAGAAGGTACATTTGTTTCTATTTTCATGTATTGAAAGTATTGATTTGATATAATATTTATAAAGTTTGAAGACAATGAATTGTATTAATAATAAGCTGCTACCGTATTCCGTGGCATCAACCAATATTCCAAAAAAGCGAGGGATACCAACATACTTGTATTTTCTAGTATACCAAAAAACAAATGGTGTAGTGTGCCAGGAGGTGAAGAAAATTTCAATAAAGAATGAAAATTTCTCAACTAATCCAGTACGCAATGAGCCTTTGACCAATATAAGGTAACATGGGGAGAAGGAAAACATGTTTTTGATTTTCAGGTGATTATATATCTTCCTTTGAGTAGGATACCCTCAGTACCGGAGCCTGTAACCCACACTGAGCGCATCCCTAGGTGGCGGATAGGTGAGTGTTGTTACCTAAACTTGTCCAAATTTATCAACATCAAGCTGTGTTTAAGCTGCATCATTATTAGCTTAAAAAGGGAGGAAAATCAGCATGTATATTGTAAATTCTACTTAGATCCTTCATGTTCAAAAATGAGCAAAATAGATGACACAAAATAGGCATATTTGTACAGTGGCGCCGACTCCATAGGCAGGGCTCCCAAATGGTCTGCTTTTCCCGCCAAAGTCCGTTTTTTAGGGTAAAGTCCGCTTTAGACCGCTTTTTAACATTTTGGTCCGTTTAGTCCGCTTTTGTATTGTTTTTACTAAAAAATCAGATTTTAAAAATTTTCATTACATTAAAAGATACTGTGTGCGGACTTATGTTAAGCTCGAACACGCTGCCGCGGCGCCGTTTTTCTATTGAACTTGACTTTCTGGTATTATTTCGCTTCAGATTTACGTCATTACTCCTCCTCCCACCGCTGATACATGGAAATCTAGCAAATGGAGAAGTTTGGGGGAAGAGTTATGACGTGAAATCAAAACATTTTGCTACCGATATTTTTCACGGGTTCGTACACACTTGAAAAAAATCAAGAATGTTTCATCAGTGCAATTTTCTGAACTTGTGTTCGATATTTAGCATCGCGAAAAATTACTTCCTGTGTTTGCGAGTTCAATCTTTTTGCATCTTGTTAATATTTTGATGTTTTTGACAATCAGAAGTTTCTTTAACATTCATTGACTTAGATTAGCTTATTTTATGTTTAATTACAGTAGATAATAAACTTTTTTTTCGGAACCATGATAACATCAAACTTTCTTGGACTTCGCCGAAAATTGCTTGCTGGGTTTTGAGATTTCAATCTCTTTGCATCTTGTAAATATTTTGATATTTTTGGCAATCAGAAGTTATTTTGACACACTCCACCATAGATTAGCTTATTTTTTGTTTAATTTTAATAGATAAGAGACTACTTTTTTTTTCGAAACCATGGCAACATAGAACAACTTACTCGCACTTCGCGATCTTTTTGCATCTTGTTAATATTTTGATGTTTTTGACAATCAGAAGTTTCTTTAACATTCATTGACTTAGATTAGCTTATTTTATGTTTAATTACAGTAGATAATAAACTTTTTTTTCGGAACCATGATAACATCAAACTTTCTTGGACTTCGCCGAAAATTGCTTGCTGGGTTTTGAGATTTCAATCTCTTTGCATCTTGTAAATATTTTGATATTTTTGGCAATCAGAAGTTATTTTGACACACTCCACCATAGATTAGCTTATTTTTTGTTTAATTTTAATAGATAAGAGACTACTTTTTTTTTCGAAACCATGGCAACATAGAACAACTTACTCGCACTTCGCGATCTTTTTGCATCTTGTTAATATTTTGATGTTTTTGACAATCAGAAGTTTCTTTAACATTCATTGACTTAGATTAGCTTATTTTATGTTTAATTACAGTAGATAATAAACTTTTTTTTCGGAACCATGATAACATCAAACTTTCTTGGACTTCGCCGAAAATTGCTTGCTGGGTTTTGAGATTTCAATCTCTTTGCATCTTGTAAATATTTTGATATTTTTGGCAATCAGAAGTTATTTTGACACACTCCACCATAGATTAGCTTATTTTTTGTTTAATTTTAATAGATAAGAGACTACTTTTTTTTTCGAAACCATGGCAACATAGAACAACTTACTCGCACTTCGCGATCTTTTTGCATCTTGTTAATGTTATGATATTTTTGGCAATCGGAAGTTATTTTGACATAACACCTCCTTAGATTAGCTTATTTCTTGGTTAATTTTAATAGACAATTAATTTTTATATTTTTGGTACCATAGCAACATTGAACTTTCTCGCACTTCGCGGAAAGTGCTTGTCGTGTTTGAGATTTCAATCTTTTTGCATCTTGTAAATAATTTGATATTTTTGTCAATCAGAAGTTATTTTGACACACTCCACCATAGATTAGCTTATTTTTTGCTTAATTTTAATAGATAAGAGACTACTTTTTTTTCAAAACCATGGCAACATTGAACTTACTCGCACTTAGCGGAAAATTGCTTGTCGTTGTTTGAGATTTCAATCTTTTTGCATCTTGTTAATATTTTGATATTTTTGGCAATCGGAAGTTATTTTGGCATACGCCACCATAGATTAGCTTATTTTTTGTTTAATTTTAATAGATAATAAACTTCTTTTTTTTTTCGAAACCATGGCAACATTGAACTTACTCGCACTTCGCGATCTTTTTGCATCTTGTTAATGTTATGATATTTTTGGCAATCGGAAGTTATTTTGACATACGCCATCATAGAATAGCTTATTTTTTGTTTAATTTTAATAGATAATAAACTTTCTTATTTTTGGAACCCATAGCAGCATTGCACTTACTCGAACTTCGCGAGGAATTGCTTCTTGTCTTTGAGATTTCAATCTTTTTGCATCTTGTACATATTTTGATATTTTGCGCAATCGAATGTTATTTTCACATATGCTATCCTAGACTAGCATATTTTATGTTCAATTTTAGTCATGTTTAGTTTTAGAGAATTCTTTTTTTTTTTTTTTTTTTTTTGAAACTATGCCAACAGTGAACATACTTCGCGAAAATTTAATTCTCTTGCGCAAGATTTCAATCCTTTTGCATCTTGTAATTATTTTGACATGTGCTACCTCAATTTTTTTTTAATTTAATTTAATTTTATTTTTAAAAACTAAAAAACTTTGTATCCTTATTTTTTTTAAGTACTCATAATGAGTATTTTCAATTTAAAAATATAGCTCTATGAATCTAAACTTACACATTTATTTATTACATTAAGTTATCCAGTAAAAGCAGTATATCAAAATGAATTCTCTTTAAACTGGTTATGTGAAAAATTTTGTAAACTACTTTGTACTAAGGTGTTTACTGTAATAACTGTATCTAAAAGGTCTTTATTAGGTATGCACTGATTGATCGGTCACTTGGGTGATTATTTTTAACTAGCCAGTTTTTACCTGTTAAGTAGTAGAAAATTTATTTTACAATTAAAGTCACTCTGTAAGATGGTCAGTCACATGCTTGCTTGTCACTCCCCGCCCCCATCCAAATGTTTGTGTGAATAATATAATTCAATGGATAAGAAGTTTAGATGTACAGAAGGTGATAAGGATTTATCATTAAAAATCATTATTTTGGTTAATTAACGAATTATCTTCATGTATTCATTGCCAGGCAGCTAATTTGCCTTTTGGTGCTACCCTGGGCTTAACTATGAATGGTCCTCCCAAGGTCCTCTTTTTAATCCTAACTGGTCCTCTTTGGTCCCCTTTTTGATTCAAAGTAGTCCTCTTTTACCCTTTTCTATGGCTAAAATGTGTTGGGAGCCCTGCATAGGGCTTGAGGGGGCCCGAACCCCCTCAATAGTTTATTTTGGGGGGCAGAGCCCCCTCAATAATTTAAGAACATTATTTGTCATATTATTCTTTCTAAAATCACAAAATTATGTTGGTACTTTATACTTTCCTTGTTTGAAGATAGTGACATTGTAAAATACATTCAGTAATGAATTAAAACAAATACTATTGCGGTAGTAAGCAGGTTTATTGAAAATGAGTGGTGTGAATAATGATAGTGTTACGGTGCTGAGAGCACTCATAGAATTTGTTCAAGTGCGTGAACCTTCGGATGAAGTCTGTCCCCGGCGGCGCTCTCATCTAAGTGTTGCTGATCTGGAAAAAATATATCAGGGTTTGATTTGTACATCAAATGGAAGGCGTGATAGTTTTCTTCAATTATTAGAGTTAATAAAGTAATTTGTATTAACTTTTTAAACTCTATTAAAGCATTAATTTTGAGACATTATTTTTATTTAATGAACTCTGAGCCTTATTCAAAGCAAGCTTAAATTAGTTATTTCACTTATAGTAATCAAAGTGCGACAGATCTTTTATGTTTTATTCTTTTAATGATAGTTTAGATTTATTTAAATATCATTTCTATCTTTTCAGAGCTACATATTCACTGCTCTGTAATCGACTAAAAGCATAATTATTACTGTGAATTAAATTAGCTTTTTACAAAAATACCATGCTTTTTTTTTTTTTTTTTTTTTCAAAGCCAAAAAATGTGTCGGCTTGTCGAGTTTTTCAGAGTGTCGATTTACCGAGAGTCGAGATTTTGGGGTTCTAATGTTAATCACATGACTCTAAAATTCTTAAAAAACTTTAAAACTCACTATTTTTTATCTCAAATTTAGAAAATTTCCCCTGGCAAGGCCCCTGTTATGGCACCCTCCCCCCAATAGTTGTTATAAATCGGTGCCACTGGGAGTGCCTTTCCAGGCAAGTCGAGTGCACTACCTTGTATAGTGCCGTAGATTAGCTATGGCACTGCATGGCTCCCCACAAAATGGAACTGTAAAATTGTCCCTCACTTGAGGCAAGTGACATGATCTAATTGAAGCAGAAAATTTGTGTACCAATTTTTAGATTATTTTACTTTGAAAATGCCTTGTCACATAATGTTTGTATAAATTATACACACCAGAAAATATGTAAGTTGGCATTTTCAAGGCACAAAAATCTGAATTTTTTTCGGGTGGAGGGGGTGGGGGTCCGTGCTTTAACATACTCCCTAGACCCCAGTGACATCCGGCACCCCCAATAATTTTTCCAAGTCGGCGCCCCTGTATTTGTATTAGCTATTTTGTTAGATGATACAAATGGACACCTGACCTTTGCCATATTTAAAATATGTATATGCTTCAAGTTAAAACATGGAATATTTTCATGTCTTTATTGGATCATGATCATTTCCAAGTTTTAGTGAAATCTAAAGGAGTAAATGTTATTAGTTATGTTAAGGGATCAATGTTTATCGTGTTATACACCTGGAAAGGAGTAGGCCCCAAATTCTACCTGCAATGATCAGCTTTATTATAGCTTTTAATGTGACTGCAATAAAGCTTTTCGGTCATTGTGAACAGACTTTATGAGTGTAAAGCCAAAGTTATTATTATTATTTTAATATAATGAATTCAGAAAAAAAATCATGTTAGTTTATTTGTTTCAGCTTTGAAATTTTGATTTTTTGCAGCTGATAAACATATTTTTTTTAGCTTAGCAAAATTCTTGTTCATATAAAAGTGATTTATGTGAATGGTATGAATTAAAAATTACTTTGGAGTCATTGAAATGTGTTATTTGCCAAATAAGTACTAGTGTGAGCTGTGAGACCATACTTTAATAAATGTTTGCTTATGATTCCTCTGCTTATGTGAATGTCTTCTTATGATTTCTTGAAACTGGATTATTCATTGAATTGCTGAAAGAAAATTTTTATGTTGTTAAAAAACTGAAAACCTTTCCATATTGTCCTTTGATAAAAGCTGCTTTTCTTACTAAAAACATCTTTAAATTTTATTGACTTTTAATATGGTATTTTTTCCCCAGTGATAGGCACTGAATTGGGAGAAATAAAAGAGAGGACACCTCAAATAACTGATCCTAGAGAGACAAGGGCAAAATTAGCGGGCCTTAAACCCAAAACAAAGTATCGTATTGACATATATCCTACCACAAGCAAAGGTGAAGGAGAAAAAATGTACATAGAAGTGCAGACAAATGACCAAGCAGAACAACGTAAGTATTTTTAAAACAGAAATACTTAATAACTGTAGTAGGATATATACATAACCGTATTGGACTTCTTATATTTTTATACTTTTCCCCCTATAGAAAATTGAAACCTCTTGCATGTTGTAAAAACTCTTATAATAGAAGTTGAGTAATTTTTAGTTTGTAACTATTGCAGAAATGAACACTTAAAACAGGAAAAAATGATGTAGCATTGCATTTTTTGATGCACAAATCAGCTTGTGTACATTTAGTACTGTTGCTAAACAAGAGCAAACTTCTTAGCAGTATATCATGCAATTTTTAACTGTGCCTTTTCGCTAGTTCACAAATCATTTATAAGCAAAAATACCCTTTCTGCTTTTGTGTTAAGGCTAAGAGAACATAATATATGTTCAATAATTAAGTGAAAGCTTGCATGATTCAAATTATTGGTTAAAATGCTTAAATAATTCCACCCAATTACTTTTGATTCAAACATCCCCCACGTTCCACTTCAGAAAACAAAATAGTTCAGTAGCCCTAAACTATGTCTGGGGATAACACGAACAGTCCCATTCAACACTGGATAGGGCTGAACTCGTAATTGGCATTCAAAATCCTCAGTGGTCTAAAAAACCCTTAGTAGAGGTGGTGGTGAATTTTCAAAAATCTTGACACTACACAAAACTATGCATGTTCTTTTGAAATGTTGATGTCTGCCAAATAATTAAACCAGTTTACAAAAACTATTAAATGTTCCACTAAGATTTTAAATAATCAGCGAAATTTATTTTAAAAAAGGTCTTAAAAAACTTTAAAGAGTTTCATAAAACTGTTAAATTGTCCTCCAACATCATTGTTTACCTCCAACCTTGGCAAGCCAACCTCATTATAGTGACCTTTCCGGGAACTCGTCAAGTTTCTGACAGTGAGCAAAATATTTGTCATTTCAGCCTTAAATATCTGCAACAAGAAATAGGTCAATATATTTTTTTGCTTCTGATATGTACAAATTTCTTCTTCTTAGATTAGGCGTCAAATATTAAATGGACATATTTTTGAAGAAATAATTCACCTGCTTGCTGTAACATTTTAGTTTTAATACAAAATTAATATATTTACAGCACCAGATGAGCCTTACTTTGTTTGGTCACACTTGCCCGATGTTGACGGAAAAGCTGGTGTGCGTGTAACGTGGGTTCCTGCCGTAGAAGGTCATCCGGGAAGCCACTTTTTTGTGCAATACAAGAAAAAAGGTACAATTTACAATTTTGAATATTTGAAAATCAAGTGTGAACTTTGAAACAACAACAAAAAAAAAAAAAGATGTGTGAACTTTTATTTATCAGAATGCAATTGTGGTTAAAACTCTAATAATTCCTATATTTTAATATTTTGTGAATCTCTTTCTTTAAAACTGCAGTTTTTGATCTGTTAAATGAATAAAGGTTTTTTAAGTTTTATTCTCTTTTATTAAAATTGCAAAATGGTCAATTCAACAATAAATAATGAATTTTATGTACCCGTTTTTTTTTTTTTTTTTTTTTTTGCTGTTGAAAGGCATTTAGAATTGAAATATAAACTTATAAAATTCTACTCAAGCATATCACTTTGTTACATAATTTGGAAAAAGAAAATCAAACTATTAAAGTTACATAAATCATAAGGAATTTTAAATTTGTTAGCTTATCGTGTAATTTTGAAAACAATTTTATATCCTATAGTAAGAATAATGATGTTTTAAAAACTTTGTTTCATTTTTTATGTTTTTGTGGTAAAGTAATGCATATTTTCCTCCTTCAGGTGAAAGTCTGTGGGAAAGCACGCCACCAGAAGAAAATCAAGACTCTATTCGAGTCACTGGCTTAGAGTTAGGTTCTTTGTATGAAATGAAAGTGGTCGCTGTTGATGGCCGATACCAAACATCCAGTAAAGTAGAAGAATTTGAAACGGGTGGAATGGGTAAGTTTTATTAACCTCTACGGTGGTCAGAATTCAGTTTTACTCACTTGAATAAAAAACTTTGTTCATAAATATTGCTTGAACCATCTGCAGCAGTGATTCTTCTCTGGAGAAAATCCAGTCATTGGATTTTTTTATGATTTGCAATCCAAGAGTTTCAAGATGGCTACAGTTTTTCAAGCCTGGCCTCGCCATTCATATTTTTCATTTATATTCACTCATAGAAGAAATTGCAGTAGAGAAATACTGAAACTTGACTTATTTTTTATGGATGGTTTTCTGAAGTAACTTCGTATTTGTTGCTGTGATTTTACTGTAAATAAAGTCATGTTCAAAATTGGGTGAAAACTTTTAAAATTAGTATTTAAATACAAGGTCCAGCTATTGATTTCCAGGACTGACGTAACTGTAGGAGAACGAAAAGCCGAAAGATGGCGCTAATAATTACACATTGAAGAGCATTTACTTGTGCATGTGCAGTGCAATCGGCGTCATTCTGAAGTAAGCGGATCTCGTGGAAAGGTGCATAAAACATTGCTCTCAAATTCCTGTTGTCAGTGAAAATAGAGCAAGGAATGAACATTAAATTTTGTTTCAAACTGGGCAAGACAGCTGCAGAAACACACGAAATGTTCAAACAAGTTCCCTTGAACTTTTGAATGGTTTAAACACTTTCTCGACGGTCACAAAAGCGTCGATGATGATCCACCTACAGATCAACCTCAATCTGTGCACACGCTGGAAACGATTGAAAAAGTTTGTGCAAGAATTGAAGAGCTACGTTTTAATGGGTCTTTCCAAGAAAACCACTTACTTCAGAATGGCGCCGATTGCACTGCACATGCGCAAGGAAGCACTCTTCAATATGCAATTATTAGCGTCATCTTCCGGCTTTTCATTCTCTTACAGTTACGTCAGTCCTGGAACTTAATAGCCGGACCTCAGGGGCGTAGCTAAGGGGGGGGGGGTTTGGGGACAAAACCCCCCCGAAAAGTTAGTCTCAAAAAAAAAAGAGAAAAAGAAGAGAGAAGAGAAAGGAAAAAAAAGAAGAAAAGGAAAAAAAATCCAAGCGATTACACACACACACACACACACACACATATATATATATATATATATATATATATATATATATATATATATATATATATAAGAAGTAACCCCCCCAGAAAGTCGGGTCTAGCTACGCCACTGCCGGACCTTGTATATAAAGGAGCTTGTTTGTTTGTATCAATCTAAGCCAGACTGCTTGACGAATTTGAAGTAAATTTGGAACAAAAATCAAACATTTCCAACAAAAAGTTAGCACATGCAGTGCTGCTTAAAACTTTCATTTTTTTAAAAGTTTTAATTTCAATTTTGAAGAAAATCATTTTGGGAACATTGCATTGAATGATTTATTATATCTCTTAAACTTTTGCTGCATATAAAAGCCCTTAAAAAACTGCACAAAATAAACATTACCCAAAGTTTATGGGGCAATTAGAATGCCTCAAATGCTTCACTTAAAGTCTTTTTTTTTAACTTACAAAAAATTCAACAATTTAGAGGACCCTATCAAACGATAGATGATTTGATGTTGTACTCTAAACAATACGAATTCAGCCACCATTCCGGTTTCAGTGCTCACAAAACTAGATTTTTGCTTGCAAATAAATCAATCTGAAGTTTCTTCAAAAGACACTGTTGCAATTACTGCTGTCAGATTGTAACGGTCTGACACTGTCCAGAGTGGGTGACCAAATTTATAAGCTTCACAATATAGTCTTTTTTTTTTGAGAATAATTAACATTAATTCCATTAATTAGATTTATCGACCTGAATTTGAACTGAAAGTTTTTATAATTCTGTATCAGTTTAAACTCTTTAATTTGTTTTTTAATTACTTCTTTTCGTTTACAAAAATAAGTTGTGTCCTGGAAAGAAGCAATGGGCGACTAATAAATTTGCTTCTGCTTACCACTGGTGACCAAGAAAATTTACCAATTGTGCACTTGACTCTTGATTACTTCACAGCATAAAAGTCTCGTTCATTTCATTTTTCAAAAATTTGTTATACACTTACTGCTTTTACTCCTGTTTCTAGTTAATGCTGGATATTTTTTTCTTTCTATACTCACAATAAGTCTCCCTGACCGGCTCAAAATTTTATTGGTGTTTTAACCAGGGTGTTTGACCATTGGTGTTTTAACCCATTGGTGTTTTGTTAGGGCTTAGATTTTCAACCAAGATTTTGGGTTCTTGTTTAATTATTCATTAAAAAGATGAATTTGTTATATATGTTTCCGAAAAAACATATTTTCCCTGAAATCTAGTTTCTTGGCTAAGGAATACGCCAATCGCTCCAAGAAGTGTTGATTTTTTTTTTTTTTTTTTTTTTTTTGTGAATAAAAATAGCTTTATTAATGCAACAATAAGAAAGATAAATCGTAATAGATTGTCGTCTGCGTATTTCTCGTGATTTTAATTGTATGGAAATGATCGGAAATATTATCTCAATGATTCAAATTTTTAACTGTTGCCATCTTATGTTTGTTAACAAATAAAATATTTGTAATTAATTCAAGTAAGGCTTTTAAAATAACTTTCAATTTTCGCTCTTTGCTTTGCTTTTGCAATAATTCAGACATTGGGATGGTCGTCAAATTTTTGCATGTGTAATTTTGTTTTTGTTGGGAATATTGCTTCCTCATCAAGCATGGGGAGGGATCAGAAAAAAAAAATATATATATATATATATATATATATATATATATATATAGAAGAAAGTTTTGTGATGGCCACAACATACTAGTTATAATTGTATTGAGTCAAGACATTAATAAAGCGTTTTTTTCCCCCTGTGGTCGATGATTTTTTTTTCTCCCTTCTTGAAGAAATTTATCTGAAGAAATAACTACAAAGAGTTCTCAATTTTAGTATTCATCATCACAATTTTTCGCTTTTTCAATTTTACAATTACTAATTGACCATCTGCAATAATTGCAATAGCCATAAAATGAATAATTACTCTTCTTGTTGAAAAGGTTTTCTCACTTGATTTTGGGAAATTTATGAGCTCAATCTTGGGTTTTACAAAAAATTCCAAATGGCTGCCCTTATTTTGAACCTTTCCATATAATAAGCTTTTGCTTAATTTTTCAGCCGCTGTTCAAGCCCCCGAAAGTGGAGATAACTTTGCAACTGCTGCGTGGTTCATAGGAATGATGTGTGCTATTGCTTTGCTGTTGCTGTTACTGATCATCATCTGCCTCATCAAGAGGAATCGGGGAGGCAAATACTCGGTTCATGAAAAAGAAGCTGCTCAAGGAAGGGATATTGAGTATCCAGACGATGGGGGATTCAATGAGTATACAAAACCGTGAGTAGCCATACTGCTTATTTCGTTTGAAAAAAGTAACATTGTTTATTGGTGATAGTACTATCTTGAAAAATTTTTCAACATTTCATGAAATGTAATATATGCTTGTTCAAAAGATAATTTTAACTTCCTTTTAACAATTTTTTAAAAAACCCAACAAGAATTTCTTCATTGGATTATGAATTTCATTTGAAAAAATAGTTCGTTTTAATTCTTTTATCCTGTATAAGTTAAGACCATTTTATTCATTTTTTAGCTTGATCAAAAAATGTATCTGAAAATGACATACAGGCTATATGTATTGAAAAATTTATTGATCACAATCAATTACAATGTACAATTTTTGATCATGCTTAAATTGGGGGGTTAAGGGCCGAAATGTGACAAGCCACAAAGAGTGACTTTTCTATCACAATTTTTGTTTCTCATAACTAAAATTGAAATAAACATGACAATATATTATGCCACTTGGAGAAAAAACATACCTGGTTTTAGTATTGCAGAATATAGAATGTGTAATACCTTTGAAAAATGCTACAAATATTTTTTTTTATAAGCTGGAAATTGGCCTACTGAGAAATTCACATCACGTGGCATATCACATTCTTGCCCTGAGCCCTTCAATTACTTAAAATGCATACTCACCCAAAATGGTCAAAAGTTTCACCCTGTATTCTATTTAGAAAGTTATGTTGTTAATTTAACTGGCAATTGTCTTGTCGGTAGTAACTCCCCATTAAACTATTTTGACCATGTTTAAATGCATGTAAAGAACTTTGAATTATTAATTTGTGGTTAAGAAATAAGTTGTTTTTTTTTTTTTTTTTTTTTTTTTGCACTAATAACTTCAGTATCACTGGAAAGATTTTGCTATTTTCCATAATTCTACTGTTGAGATTCAATGTTCCTCAAAATCACTATTGCTGTTATGCTGACAACATTCAATTTATTTTTTACTATGTCGATTAAGGGTTAAAGCAGCATTTCTCAACCTTTTTTAACCCGTGAATCAGTAAAAAATACCCGAAAATTTTTTGCAGAGTGTTTTTATAAATTTTTTTGTTTTATTTATTAGAGAACAGTAACATAAGTTGCTTGTAATATTGTGATTGTTTTACTAACACAAATATTTATGTGTGAATGTAAGTTATTGTAACCAGGATAAATCAGTCTTTGAGAAAAATCAGAGAAAATTACAAAAGGTGTTCACAAAATTAGCATAGAAGTACTGTGCAAATATCATCACTATAAATTTTTGAAGAAGGAAATTTTTTTAACAAGTATTGGCAAAAATCTCTGAGCTCCAGTTATAAAGGGCGAGTCAAAATGAATATAGCGATTACAAATGGCTATACTATTTAATGAAAAAAATATGTCGATAAGATTTACTCTGAATGTATATGGAGCTTCAAAAATGTTTTACGTAAAGCACAGGTGCGGCAAAGTGGAAGTCTGCACATGTGCAAATTCAAACTTCGCAACGACAAAAAACGTGTGCAGTGTGGCGTCTCATTCGTGGAAGTGGCTAGTTCCGTGCAGAAAGCATTCTGCTTTCGCATTTGGGGGTTCTTGATTGTACCGATGACGAAATTTTCTCTGTACTGTGATAACAGAATGACAACTGTTAAATTCCAACATGCAGAATGCTTGGAATGGACTAGCCATTTCCATTCGTGGAAATGGACTAGCCATTTCCATGAATGAGATGCCGCACTGAACAGGTTTCTTGTCGTTGCGAAGTTTGAATTTGCGCATGTGTAGACTTCCGCTTCGCTGCACCTGCGCTTTACGTAAAATTTTTTTGAAATTCTGTCTACATTCTGTGTAAATTTTATCGATATATATTTTTTATTAAATAGTTATAGCTGTTTGTAATCGCTATATTCATTTTGACTCACCCTGTATTTCCCTCAGACCAGCTTCTGAGAATCACTAGGTTCGATGACATCGCAATATGCTCACTTAAAAGTATTTTATTTTGTATTTATTTACATTATTGTTTATTTCAAAATAAGTAATTTTGTTTCGTATTTTTGTTTGAAGAATGGATCCTCAACAGCCAAGTCGGGGCAGCCGTACTTCCTTAAATAGCAGTGTGAAAGGTCCTGAGAGCGAGACGGATAGTATGGTAGAATATGGTGAAGGGGAAGCGAGCAAATTCACTGAAGACGGATCTTTCATCGGCCAATACGGGGCCAAAAAGAAGAAAGAGGATTCCACATCCCCTTCAGCACTTGCCACTTTTGTCTAATGTGCCCAGTTTTTTTCATGTCGCGAAGCTTTCCACAATGTTTGGTATAAAAACAAATGACGCAAAATGTGACTGGAACGAAGTTGTTCCGAGATATCTTGCAGGCAAGAAACGTTATGTTTGGTTCATATTCTTCATTTCATTTTCAGCGTGTGCATTCATTTCATTCATTAATTTTCATTTTTTTAGAAGTAGACCCTGCTGTCTAAAATACATTTCATTTTTTTAAGTTGTGTATATGCAAAGCAAAATTGTTCGCAGAAATCGCTACGGAACCGTCTGGACACTTTTTGATACCAACCATTGTTTTACTGCGATGCAGAATGCGAGATGTAAAGTGTTTGAAATTGATGGAAAGAAGGAAAATAGATGATAGGAAGATACTATATTTAGAGTATTTTTAATTACAGCACTTGGTTCTGATTGTTCTTCCACTTAATGTGAGTTTTTCTGTGAAAAAGAAAGAAAAATGCTGAGATTTTTTTCCTTCTACTGTTTATATGTTATCATTTCCAATAAGAAAAAAAAAAGTGTCTTATTCCACTTTTTGAAATTATTGTCCAAATAGTATGTCGTAAACTATCTGAAAAAATGAGATAGTTGACATTCAATCATATTTATTTCTTACTCATAATTTAATGTTCTTAGTGAGACTTCATTAAAAACCAAAATTTTTACTTTTAGGCAAAAATTTCAGTTTTAAATATTCTTTTGGGGGAAAAAAACTATATTATGTTGTTCTTCTTCAAGCTCATTCATTGTTGTAAATATTTCTTGAAAATTCAAAAGCGGTTTTGTAAAATTGTGTTACCTTCATTAAATTGTTTTTAATCAGCTGTCATTAAGTGGTGCTTCTGCATAAATCTTAGAAAAATATTCACAATAATTTTCTGATAATTTTATGTGATATTTGAAATTAGTATAATTGACCTTGTATATGAAAAATATATTTAAAAACATTTTGTTTCTGAAGAATCTTTTTGTAAATACTTTATCAGAATTTCAAATCGAATTAAGAAGAGAAAATATTTTTATCAGTTTGACAAAAAGCACTTTGGAACTATTAATGATTGTTTAAAAAATTGAATATTCCAACTTGTTTAGTATATATTGGCAACTATTGAAAGTTCCTAAAGTGTAAGTGATCTACGCCTACATGTTTGTATTTGTGTTAGATATAAATTTGGAAGAATAATTATTCAATTTTCATCGTGTCTTGATACCATGCTATTAATTTGGTATATCACCTGCTGTATGGTACTCTAGTTTGCTCTATATTTTTAAATGACTGATTAAGGACTATAACATGCCTTTTCCTTAAACGAACGAAATTATTTATGCTGTGCCTAATATATAAAACTTATTACTATGTTGTTGTAAAGTAACATACAGTATACGAGATCAAAATGCAAAATGTGGTTTATATTTCAATTTTAAGGTCTATTTTTGCAGTTTTGTTAAATGGTAGTCTCAGGTTCTAGCTGGCAGAAAGCAGTTTTTGAAAAGTTTCATTAAATTTATTTTTTTTTTCTCATTTTAATTTTTTGTTATGGTGTAAAATATTTTTTGAACTAAAAACACCTGAAATGCCATAGTTATGTGCTGGATCCATGTCTCATTTCGCTGGTTCCCATTGTAGTTGTTGATTCACTCAACAAGCGACTGTGTTAAAAAGAGTGTATTCTGTGTATTTAATAACATGTTGTTATTATTATGTGAAGCTATAAAATGTCCAGTCTTGTCTAATGCAAACATTCTTGCTGTACTTAAAAATGCTTGCAAGTAGTATGTAGAGCTTTTGAGATTTTTCTGAGGGTACTTTTAAGCTTTATATTCTAAATATAAAAATATATATAAATTGTATTTAACTTTCTATTTACCCATTCTACATCTGTGTGAGCAGGTATTCAAGCCTTCTTTTGACAAGGTGTAAAAGCCTTTAATGTGATCATATAGATTGTAGGAAAAAATAATCACAGTTTGTTGGTCTCGAAGCCTTATGTACCAAACTAGTTGCTGTGAATGTTAACTGAAAGATACATGTATAATTCTATGTGTATATGAAAATTCTTATTCATATTATTCAGTGCTATATTTTCTTTTAAGGGAAAAATTATTTGGTGCTGGTTTGTCATGTTGACTTTTAATTGGGATACTCAAGGTACAAAATCGAACAACATGTATTTTCAAAATTAAGTGGGTTTGAAGTTCATGTTTTAATCAAAGTCATTAAAAAAATATAAAAAACTTTTAATAAATGAAATAAACAACTGTTGCGTTTTCTTACATTCCACAAAAAATCATTTTGATTGCTAAACATATTTGAAAAGGTGGACCAATATTTATTTAAATATGGCATAAAGGTATCATTTTTCTCAATTAGTGGATTTAAAAAAAACTGACTATATATATTGAGTTATACATATTGGACAAAAAAGTTTTATTTATCACAAATCATTTTTCTTAAAAATCTATTAGTTTATTCATTTGTATATAGTTTGCATTTTAATGTCTAGAATTTTACACTTTTGAATTGTATAAGTTATTTTCGTAGGATAAGTTTAAGCATTTTAGATTATTTAAAATTATTTTAAAAATCATGCTTGTTCTTCGTACATTATTTTTTATTAGTAATGTACGTTTTGTAAATACTATGCACAGTTATTTAGATTTTTGTTTACAATACTTTTCCATAAATGGAGATTGTCTTATTCCTCTATTTGGAGTCTATTCATAATATATTGCAAAGTTTTAAAAATTTATCTTTATTTTTATTTTTGACCTTCTTTGCGCTGGGCTCCTACATGGAGGCCCATTGTTTTCACTTTGCTAAAAAATAAATTGCAGGTGAATTACAGGCAAAATTCAAATGACTTTAGTATTTATTTTATGTTTAACAGTTTTTGTTTTTGCCAAAAAAATGTATTTTAACAAAAATGTGCTATATTACTGACAGCTCTTTTTTTCCTCCTTATTATTATTATTATTATTTTTGTTGAAAATTTTCTGATTTTTTGTTGAACACAAATTTACTATTCATCAAAATGTATGTGGTTGTGTACTGTTTAGAAAAAAAAAAAAAACTTTCATTTAATAACTTTGACATATTTTAATGCAGTTCTGTAAATTGAAACATTTTTTGCACATTTCTATAAGAATGTTAGTAATTTATTTAAGGTACTAGGGAGAAGATGCTGTATATTGAAAATCATTTTCCATTTACGTGGACTATGCCTATTTCATTATCACACACTTCCTTTGTTAATATTTCACCTAGATCTGAAAAAGGGCAGGGTGCTTCTTGATTAAAAAAAAAAAAAACTTCTTAAATCAAAAGGGGCATTTTCTCAAAGTAATTTTGCTGTAAAAAAATTACAAAGTTTTGTAGTATAATCTTCCCACACCCATTCTAATGGACAAGGGGAAGAACAGAGTTACATTGCAAAGTAATGCTAGAGGAATTTTTTTCCTTTCGAGCAAGGAAATTGGCTTTTGTGATCAACTATTGATAAATTTTAAAGGGACGTATGGGTAAGTACAAAAAGGGGGGGGGGGAGCAGGATGCAGAACCTACGTAAAAATGTATTGAGGAAACACGACACACTTCCTTTGTTTTTAAAAGTTTTCAGAAAATGATTAGCATTGCAGAACTCTTATTCCAAATTTTAAAAAAATAAGAACAAAATAAAAAAGTAAAAGAAAAACTTTTTTGCATTTAACCTAAATAATTCAAAGCTAAGCTGTAGCAATTATTTGATTTGTTGACTTTCATTAATTATAGCTTTGTTATTGTCAGTCAATACCAAGTTCCTAAATTGTGATTCTTTGGTTCTTCAGTCTTTCAGGACATTTTTAACTAGAGTTTTACACAAATACTTAATGTTCATCTTTTTCAAAAAAAAAAAAACACTTTTTGGCATTTTCCCCGCAATTCTCTTACCGATAATTCTCTGTAACGTTGAAGAAAAACAAAGTTAAATTAGGAATGAAATGTGATGTTTCTCATGTTTGAAATTATTGTAAATATTTAATATTATAAATTCAATGTAAAATACAAAGTAATTCAATTTTTTTTTTAGGATTCTGCTGCATTTCTTAATTATTTTTATAGCAATTTAATGTGTCTCATAACTGTTAGAGTTTAAAGCAAAACAGAGGGAGAACAACAATTTTTAAAAAGATGTTCATGTTGTTGGCACCTCTTGTACCTGTGTAAAGGTTAATTGGTTCTTATGTGCAACTTCTTGCATTAGTAAATTTCAATGTCGTATTTTAGTAGCTCCATCTAGGAGTGACATGACTAACTGCATAGGTTCATCACCCTCCACATTAGGTCAGGAGGGGGGGAGAGCATCAGGTTGTTTTTTCTTTTTCTCTCTTTCAATTATTTATCAAATAGGTTTACAAAAGAAGTGTCTGATAATGAAATGTACTTTACTTGAAGTAAAGAAAACTCAATTTGATTGCAATGGATATGTTATTGGCCGATCCCACTGTATAGTATATAATTGGCAGACATCAAGTCCAGACTATATCCTATGTCATCTGCCTATTTTATTGTGGAATATTTTTTATTGCATAATAAATTAGACTTTACTGATATTTCTCAACAAGCAGTATTTTCTGCAATTAGGTAATATTTATTTATCAATGATTGAGGCTTATTTTAAAAGTTTGATATTTGCTGGAAAACAGTAAAAGCAACAATGTAGAGCTAAAAAATATTGCAGTAAAAAAAATAATAAACTCCAAATTTTTTGAAATGTCACCAGTGTGAAAATGATTCGCAATGCTATGGAATAATTTGAATTTTGAATTGTTGAGTTACGAAAGAGATTATTAATACTTTTTTACTAAATACTAACCAGCTATTTAATTTTACTTAATGTTATTCTTGCTTATTTGTCCCCATTTGTTTGTACTGACAATATTGTTTTTATTTTATGCTAATTTTTATGAAAAAGATGTGAAATAATGTGTGTAATTGTAAACTTAGGACCTGTTTCTGTCTTAACTGAGATTGTTGATGGGCGTTACTATTTATACTGACTTCATTGGTTGTTATTTAGGCAGCTGTTGCTCTAAATATGAAGAGATGACATTAGATGAAAAATTATTCCTCTTACTTCTGGTAAAAGCCTTTTGTTTTTAATGTGCTCCTATATTAAATTTGTCATTGTTATTTTCTTTTTTGAAATCAAATTATATTGTTTCATTCTTTTATTTTCTTTATGTACCTTCTGTTTCTTAAAGGAAGAAAGTAAACAAAAATGGTTTAGCTCAAAATGCTTTGAATTTCAAGTCTGTGTTGAATTTCAAATTTTTTGAACTAAATATCAGAACAGGGGAACAACTTATCCGAGTATAAACTACAAAATTAATTATTTCATGTACATGTTGCTTACAAAATTGTAAACAAGCAACAATACTTAACGAAGAAAATTAGTTTCTTCAATGCTTGATTTTAGCAACTCTGGCCTTTCTTTATTTCAATCAGTTTTGAAGCAGATTTGTTCGTAAACAAAGTCTAACAATTGGGACGTAGACTGTTCTACTATTCTACACTCTTGCCCAAATATTTGTACTTTATTTGATGTCTGAATTAAGCCGTAACCATTCTTATCAAGTTGGTTATTGTGACTGTTGGTTAGCAGTGTTACTGAGTGATTTTATAACTTTTCCAGTACGATCAAATTGAATCTCCCAATTACCATTCATGTCCATGTAGAAGCAAGATGAGATTTCCCATCACTACAAACTGTGCAAACATTGTACATAGTTTCCGTTTCATGTTTGAAACCTCTCATATATATGTGAGTGCTGTTCTGTGTGGTATATCTGTTCCAGAATTCATGCGTTTCATTTCATTGTTCAACAGTCTGAAAACGTCCAGTGATTTTTCATCAGTTCTTTTTGACCAAGATTTAGTCATTAGCACCATGTGTGTCCATCACAGAGAAATAGAAGTTGTTAGCATTTTTTGGTTAAAAATAATGCAGCTTTGATTTGTCGTATCATCTGCCTTTTGTGGTGTATGCGTTTTTGTTTTCAGCTCAAGTTTTTTGGCATTTATTTTGTTGTTTTACTTATGTTCAGCACATGATCAATGTAATGTTTTTGTTTGAACTAATTTGGAAGTAAAGAAAAATGACCCTTTAATGTGTGTGATTTCATTATTAAGAAAAAAATTACTTTAAGGTAGTCATTAGAAAGAATCCTTAGAATTTGAAGCAAAAGTGAAGTTTAGAAAAGGAGAAAATGATTATATTTCTGCTGAACATGTGGAAAGAAATATTGGCAATACAGTGCGGCGCAAAAGTTTAAGCACAACCGAAATATTTTGATAAAAAGAAAAGTACACACCAAATAGCTTTGAAATTTTTACTGTATTTAAACAATCAGCTTAAAAATTCATGTTTCAAATTTGGAAACAATTAAGAGAAATTAAAATAAGATTTCATTTTAAAAAAATCAAAATTTTGCTGTTGCAAAAGTTAAGGCACAAAAACAAAATACTTACATTTAAGAAAGCATAAAAGTCCTTTTATAGTCTATGGTGTTACCATTGCATCTGATGAGCTCAAATATGCAGTTTTCCATTGATAGCACTAGATAATGGAAGGTTTCGGGAGTGAACCTGTACCAAGCTTCCTCGATTGCTGATTTCTGTTCTTGCACAGAGCAAAATTGCTTCCAATTCTGGTAAACTTCACGTGAGAAAATCCATCAGATCTTTTCTTTTGGCTTGAGATTTGTGCTGAGTGCTGACCTGTTCATTACACTGATATTTTGAGACACAAGCCACTCTTTTGTGGTACGGGAAATGTGTACCAGAGCATTGTCTTGCTGGAAAGTCCAATTAGGACTACGGAGGACTTCCCCAAATGGCGACAAATGCTCGCTTAGGATATTTTGACACACTTCTGAATTTAGTCTGCCCTTCATAAAGCTAAGAGAAGTTTTCTTTGAAGCAAAAAGTGCCCCATACCATGAGCAAGCCACCACCTTGTTGCCTACTGAATATGCACTTCGGATCTTTCCTCAAGTCACGCCAATAGTATGAAAACACATTTAGACCGCCTAAATTCTATTTTTTTCCATCTGAAAATACGACACTAATCCATTTGTCAGTATAATGCATGTGGTGTTTTGCCCACTGCTGTCTTGCTTGTTTGTGACACTTTTCCCAGAGTTCGTACACTCCTTCAAAACTCCTCCAATACTCCTTCATTCAGGAAATTTTTTGGAAGGGCTCTTCAAACTCCTTCATTTTAGTTCTAACTCCTTCAAAACTCCTTTTTTAGTTCTAGGCTACATAATTTTCCTCTATGACAGTAACATAAAAAACTTCAATCGACAACTTAACATCGTCACAAGGGAAAAGGTATAAGGATGATTTTGGTGTAGTAATTTTGTATATTTATATTTTTCATAAAGATGTGATTTACAAATTGAGCATAGAAGTCGTAAAAGTTGAAGGTGAAAATATTATTAGAAGACTAAGACATTTCATAAGTGAAGTAAAACATGCTTAAATGGTGCTTGGGTATTTTTTCAAGTTGTATGATTATTGCTTTTCCCTCCACCAAACTCTCAGCAGCAAAAGTTTAATTTTTTTTTAAATATTTAAAGATACATAAGAAGAAGTACTACATTAAGTGATTGCGTTAAAAAAAAAAAAGTAAATCGTAGTTATGTACGATAGTGTAAAAAGGGTCATCCACATCCACAAGTGATGTTAAGCCTTGAGGTGGAGACTGATTCAAGAAATTGTGACAAGGGGAAGGGAGAGGGTGACAAAAAGTGACTTCACTGAGTTATTATAATAATGTGACATGTGACAAGAGGAGTAGTAAGGTGAAGTGTGACACTTTGTGACAAAGGGGAAGGGAGTCAAATATATTGAAAACAAGTAACATCACTTAAGGTTAGCCCATTAGTACTCCTTCAAAATCTCATTTTACTCCTTCAAAACTCCTCCAAAACTCCTTCATTTTATTTCTGAAATTGAGTACGAACCCTGTTTTCCAGAAAAGGTTTACAAGCTAACTTTTGTTTTTTGATAAATTTTGATTTGGTTATTCATCTGCATATGGTGTCAAGTGATATTTTTGGTCCAAGTGGAGTTTTTATCCAAATAGGAGACAAATTTCCAGTTAGTGCCCCACTTTTAATTCTTCTATCCTCATGAAATTAGTTTTTTTCAGCCTTCCTGAGTGATACAAGGGTTTGAATTGTTTTCCACGTTTCAGAACATTATAAATATCACGTTTTGGCCGATTTAAACTCGATGAAATTCCCATAACGGATTTACCTTCCCATAACGGATACTACAGCTTTCAGCTTCCAGAGTTTCGCAAATTCTTCAGGCAAGAATTGCAGTGACTTGGGAATCTTCGTAACACGTTAAGAAATTGCTACACTTTAAAATTCGTTGAAACTAACTGCACTGATCCTTCACGCATCACATTTCAAGAGATATTTGCATAAAATCTGATTTGTGCATAAACTTTTGCGACAGTCAAAAAATAGTCGATTGCACTTTCTTATTTTCGTTACGGTTATATTTTTCAAAATTTCAGACATATTTAGGATCATACTAGCCATCTACAGTAGGAATTTGAGAGAATTTCGTTGAATAGTTTTCTTTTTATTTAAAAATTTGCATTGTGCTTAAACTTTTGCGCCGCACAGTACTAATAAGCGCAGAATAAAAATTAAAAAGAGCGTGCACGATAAACTGACATAAGTATTGGCTTGGAGAGAAAGTTCTGTGGTAATTTTTTTAAAGAAAATATTTGAATTCAGCAGCAGTTCCAAAACCAAGTATCCATCAATGAAAAGTACTACTTTGTGGTGGGACAGGAAAGGTCCAGTGTACTATGAGTTGCTGAAACGGGGAAAAACCATCAACGTGGATCTGTACTGCAATCCGTTGGATAAATTGAATGCAGCTATCAAAGAAAAAAGGCCAGCATTAGCATCCAGAAAAGGAGTAGTGTTCCACCACGATAATGCTCGACTGCATACTGCAATGGTGACACAACAAAAACTGAATTCGTTAGGATGGGAAGTCCTTAGTCATTCACTTGTCACTGTCTGTTTACCTGTTCAGATCTCTGTAAAATTATCTAACAGGGAAAAAATAAGAGGCTTTTGAAAGTGTTTCTAAAGCAGTTGCTGACTATTTAAATTCCAAGGACGAGAACTTCTACAAAACAGAAATTCACAGGTTACCTGAAAGATGGCAACAAGTTGTAACAAATAACGAAGCATATACAATTGATTAATATTTAACACATATTTTTATAAATGAATTAAATATTTTCTTTAAAATATGACAGAACTTTTCCTCCAACCCAATAATAAGTCTTCGTAAAATCTAAATTGCCACCGAAAAATTGGAATTTTTGATCCAAAAAAATTAATTAAAATTTGAAACATAATAGTTTTAAAGGCCACTAAAAGTCTGGGAATTTTTTTTTTCACTTGAGATATTTATTTTATTATCATTCAACCAAACAAGTTTTTCAGTAATGTTTCAGTAAATTCAATTCTTTCTTCACCAATTTTCCATCCATCATATGTATATTTGTAAGTAAAAGAAGCAAAGTGGAGAAAGATATTTAATTTATTGGTTCAAAATTTTTAAGACATACATTATGTACAACCATATATAGTAGTTTCTCTGTTGGTTATGTAAATGTGTGAAATGCAGTGCAAGTAAAAATACACGTGATCTTATTTATCAGTGAATGAATACATTAATAAGTACAAATATGCAAAAATTTCTTGAAATTCAATTTTTAAACGTGATCACAGTAAAGGTATACAAAATAATAAAATATATACAAAAATAATATATACATAGAGAAACTACTATTACACAGTCTTGTATTTAGCTATATACAACAAACATGATTGTTTGAATGATTCGTTTGGATGTCAGAATAATGAAAATGTTTTAAATTTAGTATGTGCATTAAATCACTAAGTTAACCGCGTACTATTATATGTACATAAATATGAATCATAGGACTTACATGATTGAATTAGAATTGTCTAAGATTTTTTTTACCGAGCATTCAAAAAAATTAAATGTATTTGAAGTCTTCATATCGTGAATCAAATAAACTTTAAAGTATCGTACTATACTTTACCGTATAATAAACACATTATACTTTAAAATGTTCACAATATTTTTTTTGGCTTTATTTTTAAATGATTCTTCACACCCGTAAATTTTCACTTATTTGTTTTTTCCCGGTTTCTGCTATCTAGTTTTGATGTCCGAAAAAAAGTCCTTACAAAATATAATTGTAGTAATTTTGGATGAAAACGTTTCGAAGCAGTAGTACTAACCAATCATACAACGCAACATTATCCAACTTAATTGAAACTTTAACTGACTTAGAACGTTAAAAAATTTAATTGAACCACTTTTTTCTTTCAAGACTTCTTTGACTTTGTCAAAATAAATTTATGTTTTAAGAGATTTTTCGAAATTTTTTTTTTTTTTTTTTGAAAATTGAAAAAACTTGATTGTAAAACAAAAAATCGAGAGGCGTTTATCACAACTTCTTTGGACTGAAAGAAATATCATTTAACGAAGCTCGGTTTATCGAGATATTTATTATGGTGAAGCAATGAATATGTGTGACGGATTTTATGGTTTCTTTGAAACGACTTGTATATCTCGTGGTTATGTACGCATTTTATTTGGTCGATGCTGTGAGGAGTTATTGTAAGGTCTTAATCGATGAGCGATGGTGATGTATGACTTAGAACTGAGGACACTGGTTAGGGTCATTAAAGTAGCAGATGACTTGGTTGATGGGGTTAAAGGCTTTGTTCATCATTTCGTTGACGAGTTTGGCTGCACCCCTGCCGCAATCTTTGTGAACCCTTTCGACAATGCATTCTTCGGTTCTGTCGATGGAGCTGATTGGAGAGAAAAAAATCAAATTTTATCTCTAAAGCATTCATTAGTTCTATATTAATATTTAAGGCATTTTTTTAATGATCTAAAAAAGAAAGAGAGAGTCGAACGTGTGTTTAAAATTTCAAAAGTCGGAGTCGAAGGCTCTAGAATTCCTGGAGTCTCGTTTTTCCTCCGACTCCGTAGCCCTGCTTTTTATGCCTTGGTTGACTTTTATCTGCTCAAAATTTTGAAATTGTAGATTACGCATTTATAATGAACAAATAGGATAACAGCACCAGCAACAGACATTCTGTAAGACATCGCTCTCAGATTAACTCCATTTTCTGGGCCTTTTAATGAATTTAGAATTTGAAAACTACTATTTTTCTCTCATGCAACTACATCTCATCTAACGTTTGGCTGCTTTTGGATCGTCTGAATTAATTAATTCTATTTTCATTTGCTCAATTTCGAGAAAAGGTCCAACCCCCCAGTAACAGACACCGAAAAATCTGACGATACCCTGTAACAGATAGGATGAGTAATGCATAAGAATCCCTTTTTCTCTTCGAAATGTGCAAAAGTTCTTTATTTTTAGACCTAAAGCCTTATTTAATTCAAATGAACATGAAACACCAGCTGACCTCGTGGTATCTGTTCATAACCTTCCACCACTGCCTTGTAAATACCAACTAGCTGTTAAAATTCACCCTGATAACACTAGATGGTTGCACCGTATTCATGGGCAACAGCAACATCAGTTTTACACGGCTAAAATTATTGTTATTTAAAACCAAACTTACGACTGTCTGTTACTGGAGCCTATGTATAATATTCTAAATCAGTGGAACTTACTTTCTTAATTTCTGGTTAATCTTTCTTTCTTCATTTAAGGTTTCGTTTTCTTTTGTTAAATTAAACAGTGAAGTGAAAAGTTCATACTTTTTTGTTCGAAATAGCTCATCGTAGGCAAGATTATTTAAAGGTTCAAATTACTAGTTTCTATGTAGTGATAGGAAGGTGATGGGGAAAAAAATAATAACGAACTGTTCAACTACACTGCAAATTATAGTGGTAGATTTACAGCTTTTAAAAGCCCGTTATCTACTTACTACAGTTGGCTCTCTGTTTAACGACTTTCTGTACTTAACAACGGCTTTTCACGGTCCCAGATGGTCCACTACAGTGTTAAAAGCATTCTATTTAAACACGCTTTCTACTGAAGGACGATTTTTTGTGAACCCTTGAAAGTTGTTAAACAGAGAGCATACTATTTCTCAATTCGACTGCTCACAATGAATGAAGATGCAGCTTCAAGGGCGTCCATATAGGGGGGGGGGGGGCTCGGCAAAAATATAAAAAAAATTTCTTCTCAGCCATTAATGAATAAATAATTAAAAATGTCAAATTTTAATGATTCTAATCTGTCTTGAAGTTTGCCTCAATGGGGAAAATATCCCGCTAAATCATGGTTAAAATTTCTGAGCCCCCTCCCCTTTACAATTGTGCAGCTTAAGCTGCTTTTTAACTTTTAGCAAAGCATTTTTTGATCGTACAGAAAAGATAATTGCCAACATTTTTCCTTCACCTCTAAATCAAAAAAAAAAAAAAAAAACTTATATGATTCATTAACTAATGATTTGCACGCTGGAAAAATTGTGAAAGCTTTACAGCTGAGTAGTATGTAGAGTAAATTCAAACTGTCACTTTCTAATGAAGACAAATCTTTTATGAGCAAAATTAGTTATTGTTTCGTTCCCTGAGGGAAAATGGCAATGATATCGAGAATAATATTTTGAAAATTAATTTATACTTTCACTTTCAATTTAGGACAATTCTTTTATGCGCACGCTTTTATATTCATACTTTTATGTACATCTTCAACTATTGTTTCATACACTGGAAAAGAATGCAAATGTTTCAAGGTTTAGCCCTTTGAAGTTAGGACAAATCCTAAAATGAAACTGCTTTCATTTTAATTGACCATTGGTTGAAATTTGTATTTGAAATTGTATTGTCTTAAAAAAAGAAGAGATAAATTAAAAATGAAAAAGATGTAGTTTAGTTTCGGAAAGTATTAATGCGAAATTTATTCGAAATTGGAGGCATGTAGGTTAGGATTAGACTTACCAGCAGAAAACTCGGATGATAGATTCAGGATCAGGACGCTGGATAAGGGAGGGATATTTTTCAATCATGGAAGTGGCGCAATCCATGACGGTAGTGTTCTGGTGGTTCAAGCACTTGGATTCTTGCATGTAACCTACAAAAAAGACAATAAACCATTGACTTCATTTTAATGGAAAGACATATGATTTATGTACCCCATTGTCAGGTACCATTTTTGGTGTTTTAGCAACTTTTTTTGATTACCGTATTACACCGCATTAGCCGGCACGCCACTAAATTTGGGGGTCACCAGATTTTCAATTAACACTTGCCTGGTCCTTCCCGGCATGCCGGAAAAATCGAGGATAGGAAAGAAAAAAAAAATACTTTAAAAATAAAGGATGTTTTTTTTTAGAGGGGGTATAGAACTTTAACTTGGCAACACTGATATGCGAGCCATTTTGATATCTGTCACTTGTTTTGTGTTTAGTTTGATTTGCCATTTCATCATGAATAGACAACAAGGCGATGTAACCTGCCACACAGCACGCGTCACAATTGATTTATTGTAAGAAACGTTCGGTGAACGAATAATTTCGCGTAATGGACCCGTGAACTGTCGTGTAAGATCATGCGATTTAACACCGCTGGACTATTTTTGTGGGGCTATGTAAAATCTACACCGATAAGCCACAGACGTATGAAGTCTTGGAAGACAACATTCACTACGTTATCACTGACATACGGCCTCCAATTGCTGAAAAAAGTGAGAAAATTGGACTTCACTTTCTTTGAGCCGGACGAAGTGGCCATATGCCGAATATCATATTTTTTTAAAAATGGCAAAGAATCATCTTCCGAATGAAACCAAATTCATGGTAATTAATACCAGTTAACTGTGTTTTATTTGAACCTGATGTTCTATGCTTCTAAAAAAAGAACACCCTTTATATGTTCTGCTTAAAAAATAATATAAGTTTTGTACATATCTTATTAGTATTTAATAAACAGTTTAATTTTGTAAAAATATTAACTAACTAATCAAGAAAAATATTATTTACTAACGAATAATTTTATAAAAATTAAATTGAAATTAAGCAAACATTTAAGCAGTAAGTTCCCGCCCCTAAACCAGTGCTGAAGAATTTACCATAACTATTCAATAAATATTAATAATGAACCTTACCTCTCTAAAAAGAACCAAAAATATTTTATTTTTAAAAATATGAACGAGTCGCAGCAACAATAACAAATCGCAGCAAGCAGTTCAGTTTGCTTTCTGATTGAAACTGAATGGGGAAATTTACTTTTAATTGTTGCAAAATAAACCTCGAATTATTCGGCATGCCGGAGAATTCGAATGTCCCGGCAATTCTGGTCAACTTCGCTTTTTTCCGGCATTTTCCGTATTACACCGCATTAGCCATTAGCACCGCAGGCTAATGCGGTGTAATACGGTATCATTTACTGTATTTTTCTTCAGAATTGGTAGAGGTTCTGATTATTTTTATTGGTAGATACAGCTCGATAAATATGGAAGTATATTCTTGAAATTAATAAATAGATACAGATTTTAAAAAGAAGAGAGATAAATAAACATTGAGATACAAGTAAATACGTGCGTACATAGAGATAGATCAGTTTTATATGAATAAAGATATGTGCAGAGATATCGATTTAAAGGTTTGTTGTCTTGTGCTTCCAACCGTACCGTGATTTGGTGTGAAGTCCGACTTCCACAGTACACACATGCCATAAGGACCCGTTCATCGGGCAGGCGGCCATTTACACAAAGGAAGGACAAAGACAGAAGGTACATCTATGCCCGATCAGGGATTCGAACCCGGGACCTCTCTATCACAGTCAGGCGCTTCTGACAACTAGACAGAGCGGGCGGCATTGAAAGGTTTAAATAATAGATATACACGGATTTAGAGTTAGTTATAGAGATGGTTATAAAAAATTGTTTTCTTGAAATTAATATTGAAATAATGGATAGACACAGATTAATACATTAATAAGACAGGGGCGTGCACGGAAATGTTGGGGCCCGTCACTAATGACTTTTCCGGACCCCCCTCCATAGTGTTTACTCCTATATTTCACCCGAAATTTTAAAAATATCGGGACCCCTTCAGGCTCGGGCCCGGGCCAACAGGTGTCCCCCCCGTGCATGCCCCTGAGTATTGATAGAGAGAGATAGGTGTACAGTGTACAGTGATATAGATATTGACTGAAATAATTTTATACCATGCTAAATTTAGTTAATCAGCCGCAGGCAACGATCTGGACGTAAAAATGTGAATGGTATGGGAAAAAAATAATGGAGGCAAGGCACATAGTATGCAGATCCCTCGACATAATACAGTTGTAGTCAGTTGTGACTCTTGAATAGAATAGAATAGAAATAGAATAGTATGGGAAGAGGCGAAAATCTAGACGCCGAAGGCGGATAGTTGGAACATAAAACTAAGAGCTCTTTGATAAATGTTGTACAGGAACCTTTGGTTCCCTAGCATTCCACTTGAAATTTTTTCTCGCCCTCGTTCTCAAATTTGGTCCAGATTTTCGTACAGGAGACACTTTAGAATTGAATCATCACAGAGCATAGACACAGAGCATAGATGAATAGATGCACAACTCCGTAGCTACAGTCACTGACCACCGTTAGAAGAGCAGAACATTAATGGTAAACGGGCAAAAGCGTGGCCTACGAGAATGCAACGCTGTTTGCGGCCTATCGGGCAACGGCAAAAAGTTATTTACGCGCATGCGCTTTTTGGACACTTGTCCGTTTACTAGTAGGTCTCGGTTGTCCATGGAACCAGTTTCTTGTGGTGTATCTAGTTAATACTACAACAATGGATCCGAGGTCAGATTACCGTGAATATGGTCAGTTGAATAAGCTTAATAAACGAATTCTCTTTTTTGTCGAACGTAATTTTTATGGTGTTCTCATGTTCTTTGAATTGAACGAGCACTAACGGGGTAAGTGGTTGGATAAGTGATAATCGATTGTGTTCCAGATTACAATGGATTACAACTTATCCAGAAAAATACATAGCAGGTAGTATCAAATTTTATGCCTTCAAGAATGGTTCATAACAGTTTTAAGTATCAAAATAATGGTCAATTGCTGTGCTTCGAGCTGCTTTGAATAGAAGCTTCATATACAAGAGATAGAATTGAAACTTTATATACAAGTAACAAGAGGATTGTATGGCGTTAAAAAAGAAGTAAAAGAAGGCATTGATTACAGTGATGCACTATTTCTGTATAAACTACAATATTTCGTACAGGCCCAGATCTACGTACCCGCAGTGCGGGGGAGCCCACTGTATTAAAGGGACCCGTGACTCTCAAGCGTAGAAATACAGTAGGCAGTTAGGGGCCCTGTTGATTTTTTTGTAGGGGGGGGCCAAAATTTATAGATCCGGGCCTGCCACAAATAATTTTATTTTAAGCATTAACTAAGAGGAGTCTGACTTACGTTTTCCGAGGCTGGATCCAGGAACACAAATTTCTGACAGCAACTGCTTGACTCCTCCCATGACGATGGGGCTGGTAGCTTGATAAAGAGGGGAGTCCAGACACCTGTCGAGGCAAGCCAGACCTTCGGCGGTACGACTAGAACGACAAGGTAGCTCTCATCATGAGTGGGAGTGGGTGGCAGAATGTGTTGAGCGCATGAGAATGAAACAGACAAATTAACACGAAATAAAAAGAAAAAGAAAAAACTGAAGTAAAGTTTTTTACAATCTGAAGAAAAAGAGTTGTTTCTTGCCCCTATCCCCCCGTAAAGTAAATTGTCTATTGTGCCAGTGTAGCAGACGATCTACCACTCCAATTAGTGCAAGCACACACCGACAGCCCGCGTACGAGATCCAAAGAATGCATTTCCGCCCAGGGCCCGATTTCGATATCGAGGGGCCCTTGGCCAAATACTTTTTTGGGGCTCCCGGCATTCAAACTTTATAACTTTTAATCATTGGCGAAAGCAATTTAACTCATAGAATAAAGTAGTTTCAGCCGTTTGGGGGCACCTAAATATTGGACGCCCTAGGCCACGGCCTAGTTGACTTATTTAGTAATCAGGCGCTGGTTCCGCCCTTGTTTTAGGCTCATCAGTCTGGAATAGCCGAAGCAGAACTGAAGGAAGATGTCCTAAAATTGAAGCTGAGATTACCTTCATGTTGGTAGCTAAAATTAATTTTAACTGAAGTTTGAAATTAATTTGTTTTAGCTACCATTGTGAAGGTAATCTCAGCTTCAATGAGAGGACATCTTCATTCAGCTCTGTTATAGGTATTCCGAATTGATGATTCGAAAACAATAGCGAAACTGCAGCCTCTGAATGCGTAACCAGGCTGTAGGTGTTTGCCCTTTCCCGAGGGACTCCCGTAAGGTAGGTAACAAAGTGATAGAAACAAGGGGCCCTCGGGGGTGATGTAGGTGTTTGCTTGTAATTCTGCCTTAGCCATAGCTGAGGCACAGACTTGCAAGTTTCAGTTTGTCGGTAGATCATACCGACCTTGGAAATAGTTTTTTTTTTTCCGCTTCTGTGGCACCTTCTATCAGCTAACTAATTGGGGTGGAAGCTCGGTTGCTACACATCATTTTTGTAAAATGCATGAAAAAATCATTTTAATAAAGCTTTCAATTTCTAAGAAAGTTCAAAATTTCTACTCACGCGCAGAAGATTTTGATGTCTCCCTCTTTGACGGGATCAGGATCACGGAGCTTCAAAAGGCATTCCTCGACATTGCACTGCTGCTGTTGCTGTTGCCCCAAAACGGCGACAAGGCCTGAACAAAAGGAAAAGTTAAGCATTAGAAAAAGAATAGCAAACCTGAAATTCAATACTTCTAATATTAACGCTATTTTTAGTTGAAGTGCAAATTGCATCTGAAATATATTTAGTGTTATTTTCCAAAATGGAGGTAATTTCAATTTTTGGTGTTCGCTTTTTCAAAAGTCATGAAGGTGATGACCATTTGTAGAAAGGGTGCCTGGGAGGCGACCATCATTACTCTTAACACATAACGACAATAACTGTCTTAATAATCGAGTGATCAATCGCGGATACAAGGGGAGGGTCATGGGGGTCATGACTCCCCCCCCCCTCCTTCCGCTCTAAACCTTCGACAAAAGTATCTGTCCACATTGTGTTCAAACACTGCATGAATAAAATGTAAATGATTTCAGTAGTTTCTTTTCATTCATTATAATCATTTTTGAAAGTGAATATTTGAAATACTATTTTCACTGCTTGTGAAATTAATTTGTAACGTTTATGCCCTATCAGGTGCCTTATTCCTAGCCGATTTGGTACTTTTTATGGACACACAAGCAGTTTCAGAAATTTTTCTTACTGAAAACTGTGGGTTTGTTCATGGAGAGAGAGTGTCATTTTTTTAGCATGACTCCACCTAAAATGGTAGTTTTTATCAGTGCCTGCGAGTGATGGCACCATCACTCCTCACCACCTCCACAAATTATACTCGAGACTGAAGAGGATGTTAATTTTCTTCAAAAGTCATGAAAATGATGAACATTTGTAAAACGGCACCAAGGAGGCAATCATCATAAATCAGAACACGTAACAGCAGCAACTGTTTTAATAAAAGAGTGATAGCGCCACCAGTCCTCAACACCTCCACAATTTAGATTCGAGACTGAAAAGGAGGTTAGTTTTCTGTATTCTTCTGTACCTGTGGTAAACTGCCTAGCGTTCGACCACATAACTAATGAGCCCGCAGATTAAAAAACACGTCACTCGCAAGTACTCAGTGAATCTTTCCGGCATCGGGGCTGATTTGATTTATGATAACACACATTGGGGTATATAGCTATTCTCAGCGGAGAATATTTTACCTCTAATAATCCACAACGTTTGCGTATTTTATTTTCAGGACAATACACATGAAAGATGTACATTAAATAGGAATGAAAGAACACCCAGGGCTACCGGCGAGAATCGAACCCGTGCCTCTCTGCTTAGAAAGCAGTTGTCGAAACCACACTGCCACCAAGGCCCATCGGGGCTGAAACCGTATAAAACTGAACACACAAAACTAGCAAAAGGTTCCCCTTCTTTTTTGCTGTGAATTCTTTCATGCTGTTGTTAATTCGTAGCCCTCATGAGAAACCTTAGCGACTGCTCCGAATACAAATAATGTATTTATTTCGTATCTTATGGTGAGCAAGGTTCACATATTAAGGGGTAAATTCCCAGCTGGGCTAACGCCCAGCACGGGGACCTTCCCCGGCGCAATAAGCACCAAGACCGTCCGTAGCCACCAGACGACTATCGACCGTCGCACCAAGCCGTGCAGGGGCCGCGCTATACGGACCCCCCAGACGATGGAACCTAAGGCTTACAGCTGAGTGGTGGGTGTGTACGGAAAAAAGTACAAATGTACTATACCAGAAATTTTCATTTCGATTCTTAATTTCAAATGCCATTTAATTCATTTAAATTGACCGGTATTGTCAAAAACTCCAGCAGGAACTGAATTGAACTGATTGTAAAATCTTTAGAAAACAGCAAATTTTTTTCGCCTTGTGATCAAAAGTTGAAACTAATTCCTTTGACAGTAACAATGATTAAGCGCCTATTTGTATTGCATTTTATTCATGTTCTTGCAGTTATTTCAATTCTTTTCTAACATATAGTCGTCTTAATTATTATATTAAGCCGTTTTATCAGAAAATGGAGGTTTTTTGTGCTTTTCGTCAACGGTGTCTAGCATAGATAGGTACTTGATGGTTTTTTAGCAAGAAAGAAGCAGGATTCGCATTCACTGGTACATATGGATGAGTCAAGGATTTGATGTCAAGGTAAGCGAATTTTCACTTTATGATTGAAGCTTTCAGAAATATATGTTGGTTTTTCAATGCAGCAGGTATTTTGTGAAATCACTAGGATTTATTAGATTTTAAATTTAGAATCGGAGTTGAAATTTTGACTATTTTCCCATAAAGATGTGTATAGTGAGTTCTTTTTCTTCCTCTAGCTCCCAAGAAACATAAAAAGCTTTTGCTTGCGTTCCAGAACAAGTAAACTTAATCTTTATTACGTTCATTACATATTTTTGGATTTGAGTTAATGGATGAACGATGGGTGAAATAATTAAAATGTCAATACAAGACGTTCTTGGAAGCTCGTGCTCTCAGTTCTGTTCATTAAGGTTCTTTGGTTTGAGATAACGGAAAGCGAGGGATCTAAAATCTAAAATGTTCTGTAAAGACGTTATAAAATGGTCTGCTTAATTATGTTCATTTGGCGTATTTGATTTAAGATAATCATCGGTGAGGGACAGATCAAATAATTAGAATTTCAATAAAATTCGTTTTTGGAAACTAGTGCTCTTTATTGTGTTATTTCAACGTGTTTGATTTGAGATAACGGGTTAGCGAGAGATCACAAAGAATTTAAATTCCATTATAAGACGTTTGGGAAATGATGGAATTAGTAAACTGGAAATTTTGTATTTAGATGAAATTTTGCTGTTTAACTTCATTTATGTGTAGATGTTTTTTCCCCGAAAAAATTTTTTTTATACAAAAAACCCCCTCTTTTTTAATGTAAAGTCTGCTTGATTTAAGCCCTGAAGAAAATATGAATCAAGTTTAACCCAGACGATTTGTAACTTTTGGCAACAAAAATTTCGCTCTTTAAATAAATATTAAAAACAACCGTATAGTCATGGTAATCTTATCTGAAAAATAAAAACAACATCAACTTTGGTCAAGTGAGGATTATAAGCAATTCGTGATTGCTCAAAAAAAGACTTAAAGTTTCCTTACAAAAAAAAATTCTGGGTGGCATCAGTATTAGTCAAGAATTTTCTAAACATTCATTGCACCACGATCACACACTAAAAGCAACAATAAAAAGTACTCCAATTAGAGCATATCGCAAAGTCCAAATGGCGCCGGCTATGTGGTATTCAAGTTTGAAACATTCTAATGCTCATCAATTACTCAAATCAACTTGTGCTCATTTTTGAACATGAAATAATTTTAAAATTGAGTATTAACCGATTTATGTACTCATTTTTGAGTATGAAATAATTCAGCACACTATATAAAAGCACGGGCACTCATACTTGAAACAAAAGGTTTCATGAAAATTTGAAAGCATGAATGTACTCATTTTTGAAAACTTCATTCTCCTCAGCGTAACTTTGAGTAAAAAGCTGCGGATTGTTGAAAAATTTAACGTTTCTACCAATGACACTAGCGTCGACTCCATGGGGCTTGAGGGGGTTCGGGCCCCCTATTAATTTGTGTGTGGGTATGTCCTTTTTTTAGAGGAAATGGCCAGTGCTTTGCTTGAAGAAGAGTTTCTTTTTGCTTGAGTGTCAATGAGAATTGTTAAGTTTTTTAACAATTTGTAGGCATCTATGAAATTCTATATATCAAGGCAAAGACCCTATTTAATTTACTAAAATATATTCTTGTACGCCTAGACTTGCCTTTTCGGGATCTATAAAAGGACTGCTTTGAGTATGCTGCGTCAAATATGAGGGGGGAGTTTGCTGGACTTAATTTGGTTTTAGACTAATAGCCACAAGCAATATATATTCACTGCACGGCTCTCCCCAAAATAGAACTGTAAAAATGTCTCTTAAGACAAGGGACATGGTCTAGTTGATCCAGAAAAAACTGCATACCAATTTTTAGATTCCTGTATCGTGAAGACGCGCCGTTCACATAATGCTGGTTCATGCAAATTACACTCATCAGAAAATTTGTAAAATGGCATTTTCAAGTTGCAAAAATAGGAACACTTTCCGGCGCCCCCTAGACCCCCCCCCTCAAGGTGAAGTCTGGCCCCCTCAATAATTTTTGCAAGTCGGCAACCCTGACCAATGATAAATCATGTGTATGACTTCATATGCTCTCAATGGGGTCAAGAGTTAATTGAGTAGACGAGACTTTATTTGATGTCAGGTAAAATTACTCCATAACAAAGGCTAATTTCCTGCAAATCACCGAACACATAATTGGCCTTTGACAGCGGCTATTTGTAGACAAAACTACATTCGGGTAAAATTGGAACACCATCCTGTGCTTATCGATAAGTGAGAGAAGTTCTTGCATGCTTTTTTTTTAATTACCACCTGTGTTGCTAACGCAAGCGTGAATGAGAGTGTTGGTTAGTCAAGCGTATGGTTTCACTCTAGCGAATAGGCACTAATGATCACATCAGTGAAGCAAGAATCAAGATGAAAAAGGAGACCTATTAACACTCTAATTTAGCTCTTCTACAGAGAGTTTTTCTTCACCAAGTCGGAAATGAGGAGGTGTTTTTCCTGTTTAGTTATCATGGCGGTTTATTTTGAGAATGAGCTGAATATCAGAGCGGTTAGTAGGAAAGTGGTGGTCTTGTGTGAGTTATGGATGGTCGAACGAAGTGGTCTAATTCGCGACTTTCTTTTCGACTTTCATCTGAGTAAACTAATTATTTTTTTAAAAGTTACCAAAACAGAAAAAGACGTTTGTTACATCATGGTTTCCTATAGATTAAAATCATTCATGTTAAAAGAGAAGAAACGGTTGAAAGAAGCAGGGCCGCTGAGAGCGAAAGTGGGGATCTTGTCAGCTTGGTCGCTGGACCCGGAACCGGAGTGGTATAAATTTGACAAGTTTTATTGGGGGAGGGGGATCCTCCAATAAAACTTGTCAATTTTATACTACTCTGTTTCTGGGTCGCACCCCTAGTTCCCGACCAGGACGACGTGACCCCTATAAGGAGTCACATATAGGCACGATTGAAATATGCAAGACAAGCATTATTTTTTTTAGAAAAACTCTTTAGTATGAAACATATACGTATATACCCTTAAACTGAAGGGTTTCTGTAATATAATGTGTCAGTTTCAATTGTACAGTAATTGTGTCATTAAGAAAATATATAACTGCTCACATTCAAATTTTAATGTCTCGTAGAGTGTTTTGGGCACTGGATAAGCGCGGAAAAAATACTTATAACACTACATAGTACAAAGAATTTTCTATTATGTAAAGATTCTTCTATTAATAATATTGGTTTTAAGCTTCATACAGAGCACGATAATGTATTTTAAAATTATTTTAGACTTCAGATTTAACTAAATGAAACTATTTTGTGTCTTTTTATTTCCTGTAAATATTGTATAACACTAAATTGTACACCAATTATTTAGTAATAAATGAATTAAATAAATAAATACAAATACAACAAATACAAATGTGACGACCAGCAACAGGCTCTGGGCCCAGCTAGGCTGGTCTTAGTCAATTAATTAGTCCCCAATGAAGATAAATGGCCCTCTTAAAGCTATCCACCCCCTTGCTCATTACCGCCTTTTCCGATAAACTGTTTCAAGTGCCCACGACCCTAATAAAGTAATAGTTTTTCCTGATTTCCAAGTTAGCCAGACATTTAAATAGCTTAAAACAATGACCCCTCGTCCCGCCCTCCGTGCAAAAATTCAATACATTAACATCTTTCATCTTGATAAATCCAAACAACTGAATCATGTCCCCTCCGACTCTCCCCCACTCCAGGCCATACACATTAAGCCTATTAAGTCTGGTATCATAATCTAAATCTAAAAGTCCCCCAACTAGTCCAGTTACCCTTCCCTGAACTCTTTCCTATACAGAAATATCTTTCTTCAGATAAGGCGACCAAAACTGAACAGCATACTCCAAATGAGGTCTTACTAAACCCCTATATAAAGGCAGAAGAACCTTCTTAGATTTGTTTGAAATAGATCTATTGATAAACCCAAGCATTTTGTTGGCTTTGTTATTTGCAATGCTGCACTGTTCACTAAACTTGAAGTCCTGATTTATTAAGATACCCAGATCGATAACATTTTCTGCCTGACTAATGACTGAACCCTATAAACGATAACACGTACGCTTTTTTCCATGACCTATGTGTAGCACTTGGCATTTCCCTACATTAACTGCCATACCCCATTTATCCGCCCACTTAGTAATATAATCTAAATCCTCTTGAAGCTGTTTTACTTGTTCTTCATTTTGGACAATCCCCATAACTTTTACATCATCAGCAAAACAATTCATGCTTCCAGAAATATTATCATTGATGTCATTCAGAGGCCCTAAAACTGATCCCTGAGGAACCCCGCTTAAACATCACTCCATTTAGAAACACTTTGATTCCTACCTGTGAGTCAATTTCTAACCCAAAGTAAAGTTTTTCCTCCTACTCCTATGTCAGCTAGTTTGCTGAGAAGAGCAACATGCGGTACCTTGTCAAAAGCTTTTTGAAAATCAATATAAACAACATCCACACATGTTTTGTTATCTAAAGCTGAGGTAACCTTGTCATAGAAATGCAATAAATTAGTAGCATAGGATTTACTTTTCCTGAAGCCATACTGCAAACTAGTCAACAGAAGTCTATATTTGTCTCTAAGAAATTCATGATCTTAATTTTGATCAAAGCTTCGAAAATCTGTCAAATCACTGAAGTCAGACTTACAGGTCTATAATTCCCAGCATTACCTTTAGATCCCTTCTTGAAAAGTAGCGTTATATTAGCCAGCTTTCAGTCCTCTGGCACTGTCCCCGAGTTATAAGAAGCATTAAAAATATTTAAAATAACATCCACTAATTCCTCTGCACATTCAACTAAAACTTTTGGATAAATATTATCTGGTCCCGGAGTTTTAGTTGTTTTAATCTTTTTCAAATAAAATAGAACCTCCTCCCTTGAAAATACAAAATCCTCAAGCTGTATAATAGCTTGTGTCTAGTTAGTGTCAACTGTTGAGTTACAGTTATCGTTAAACACACTGGAAAAAAGTTATTTAGAACATTTGCAATATCCCTATTGTTTTGGATTAAATTTCCATACTCATCACCCAATGGCCTTATTTGACTGTTTCGAGCTTTCGCAGAATTAGCATAAGCAAAAAACCTTTTAGGGCTCCCATCAGTGTCATCTGCTAGCTTTTGCTCCAATTCCCTTTTCTGAATCCGTACCAAATACTTAAAATTTCGCCTTGCCTTACCATACTGGAGCCTCTCCGCACTCTGACCGGTTTCTTTAAACTGACGAAAAGCGACTTGCTTATAATTTAGAGCTTCTTTAGTCTCCCTGGAGAACCATATATGCCAAATTTTGGTACTAACACCTTTTCTCCTAAATGGAACATAATCCTCAACCGTTTTTGCCCGTTTTTCCTTAAATTCCATCCACTGCTGATCTACCTCACTATTTTCCAATCCTGACGAAAAAACCTCTTTCAAGCTCTGCCCAAGTGCAACAAAATCAGTGTGATAATAAAAAGTAAATAAATAATCTTTTACTTTTATTTATTATATAAAAAGTAAATAAATAAATAAAAGTAAATAAATAATCAATAATAATTACAAAAATAAGGAACAATATACTTACAATCTGAATAAAGAAAAATTAAGTTTAGTAGAATAATTAGTTTAAAATATGTTTTCAAGGGAAAAAACAGGGTCAACACCACATACAGCACTTGCTAAAACAAGGAATTTGTCACCACCACCACAGAAACATAAAATGTCTCATTGCTCTAAAAGTTTGGCCAAGAGCCCATTAGTACTGCCATCAGGTACTTGAGAATTTTTCAAGATTTTTTGCTTGAAGTGATCTCACTAAAACATACGATGTTCACTTGTGCCCCGTGTTCCCATATGCCCCCCTTTTCCACATCTTCTTTAAAACAATGGTTTTTCTTTTTTTCGAAATGCTGATTCAGTTTTAAATATCATTTGGCGAGTTCTTTTTTTTTCACTCCTGTTTTGGCTATGTAAAATTCTCTTTGGCAAGTCTGAAATGTTGAACTACTTCTAATCAAACACGGAGGTTCAATGCTCCGTGCTTGGAATGCAGTTTCCATTTATTTTTCTGATTTAGCTGATATCCAAAATGCAACGTTCAGGCATTTTGCTTCAAAATTTTATTGATCCGGGATCGAAAATTTGCACACTAGGTGGCAAAAGATTGCTGCACTCTAAAAACAAATAATCTCAAAAATGACGAAAAAGTACTCAAATTTCAGCCTATCGAAGAGTCAAAATAGCTCCGAATATATGGTATTCAAATTTAAAACATTCAAATACTCATCAAATGCTCATATCAACATGTGCTTATTTTTGAGGTATTTGTGCTCATTTTTGAATATGTAATAATTTCAAATTGAGTTTAACCAAGTTATGTACTCATTTTTGAGTATGAAATAGTTCAACACACTATTTGAAAACATGGGTACTCATATTTGAAACAAAAGGTTTTAAGAAAACTTGAAAGCATGAAAATACTCATTTTTGAAAACTTCATTTTTCTTAGTGTGATCAGGAAGATAATTATATATATAGATGCACCGAATATTCGGTTAGTATTCGGTATATTGCATATTCGACAGACAAACCGAATATTCAGTTCGGCAGAATACTTCAGTATTCGGCAACCGAATTGTAAACAAATTTAATTGTTCTATAATTGGTAAACAATTTTTTTACACATTGTATAAAAGTTACAACATAATACCACAATATAAAGTTAATTAAAATTGTCTTTTATTAGGTTTATCTCATTGAAAGTAATTTTAAAGTAAAAGAAAACACTCAGATTCTAAATTTAAATTTTGTTGCTTTTGAATTTCTCTCCAGATCTTATGACACATTACATTTGACTTACTATTACAAACTCATTTCAATATCACACAGTAACCAGAAAAAGAAAAACCTCATGATGTAAAAAAATATAAATTCAATTTATTACTACTTAACATTAACTGATTATTTTTTTATGTATAAAATACACAGCGAAGAAAAAAGTAAAACACTTGGATATTAAATCTTGCAGTAGTTTAATTTCCAAAGTTTTACATTAGATGAAATATTAACTTCTGTTTAAAAACAATCTAATTAAATTCAATGCTTGAATTTCATTCCTCATTTTTTTAAATTATGAGACAGTTATTTATTAGTTACTGAATAGATTAACACCATAAAACCACTTGAATAATTTGTACTGATGTTTTGAGCAACTTGGTTTATATTTGTATGTAAGGTAATTACAAGGTTTTTTAGCTATGATATAGCAAGTTTTACCATAATTATCAATTATCTAATCATCTCTGAGGAAAGAAATTATTTATCTATTTATGCAGAATTTCAGGCAAACATAAACGAAATTATTATATTTACTATATTAATTTGTTAATGCTTTTGGAAGGATTTAATTTAAATTAATTACTATACGTAATGCAGATAGTATTACGATGTTAAATGGAAATTTCTTAAAATATACTAATATTTTCTATTTTAAACTATCGTAAAATTCAAATATTAGTTTTCAAAATATTTAAACAAATATTCGATATTCGGCCGAATATTCGGTTTGAATTTTAACCGAATATTTGATATTCTGGCAAAATACGGTATTCTTTGCGTCTCTAATTACATAATTGACAAAAATTTTAAATTGGTTAAAAACGTGATGCGTTAAAAAAAAAAAAAAAAAAAAAAAAAAAAATTATTTCTTTGTCTCCCTCTAGAGCCCAGTCAATGAAGGCCAAAAATGACCTAATGTCAGAACAAATTAGGGATAAGCTGAATTTTTGGCAGTTGTTAGCACCTTAGGTGGGGAGCATTTTCCCAAAAGTCTCCGCCTCTCCCCTTTGAGCTCCCCCCGAGCCCGCCCCCTTAAGTGTAAAATTGGAGGTTTTTAAACAAACGCTTATATCTCCGTTAAATATTACAGTCGACGCTCGATATAACGACCATCTCCGTGCCAGAGAAAAAGGTCTTTATAAAGAGTAGTCATTATAAGAGATAGAATTTTTTAAAAATATACACATGCATCATGCATGTTCCGTTGTTACAATACAATTGGTACTTTTTTGAGATTCTAGTAAAATGCCCAAATTATTTTTTATCATGGGAATTTTGTTTTTTAATTATGGGTGTAAAATATTATGACAAAACATTTCTAAGTAGAAAATATAGAAAAATTGTGTTACAGTACTTACAAATCATTTATTTTCTGAAGATCAAATCAGAAACAGTTGCTTTCCTTTTGAACACCATGTGATTTTTGCAAAACATAATTTTCCATTTCAGTTTTTTAGTATAACAGTCAAAATTTAAGACTTCTACCAATTTGTTCTTTTTTTTTTTTTTTAGAAATTTTTTGCAGCATTTCATCTTCGTCGAAATTTTTATCTTGGATTGCCTGACAAATCATTTAAGCATTTTTCCTTTGCTTTTTAAGATCAACATGGTGGAGGCAATTCTTGATGGTCTTTTCTGAATTCCATGCTGTTTTAGAAAGATGCAAAGCTGTCAGGATACCCACTTTGTAATCTTCACCTTCTTCCAATCCGTAAACGGTAATAAAGGTCATTTCAAGTTACATATTAGTATCATTGGAAAAAACACCAGGAATAGTGCTAGCTGAATTCGGTCGCTGTATTGGATTAGATGATGCAGAACGGTCGTTATACCGGAAGCAAGTTAACATAGAGTTCATTTTAACAAAATTAGGACCACTGGTCGTTATAATGGATTGGTCTTTATAATGAGTGGTCGTTATAATGAGCGCCGACTGTATTCAAATCTTTTAAACTTAACATATTTTTAATCCTTATAACATGATAAATGAGAAATTATCTTTAAATTTTTTTTATGCTTTTTTTTTTTTTGTTATTTGAGCAATTACGACATTTTTCTTCATTTTTCATTTTTAATGATGTAATCTTGGGGGCTTCTCCCGTCCATTAATCATTGTTTGAAAAAAATATGTAACGTAGTTTTTAGAGTAGTTTCTAAGCTTTTCAAAGATATATACATATATAGAATTATACCTTCAACTTCACGCGTAGAACGCGCGAGAAGACGGCAAGCACCGACTTGTAACGCACTATAGAAGCTTTCTTCTTACACCAGTCATTCAAAGGTTTCTGTCAGAAGAAATTAGGGTCACGCTGATTTTTTCACCGTAAGCGTAATTAATATCAAATTAGAGGAGTATTGTCTGAAAAGTCCCCCCCCCCCCAGTTGGTTTTACACGCGTTTCTAATTATGAGCATATCTTAATCACTGTTCACTCGAAATGATAGTATAACGATAAACATTACTGAATTTTAGTCCTACATATCTATTCTTCAACTTGAATTTTTCAGAAAATTTAATATTTGATTAATAAGTTGTTAAATTACGAAAAAGTTTCTATTTCAAATGTGTATTTTCTATTGGCTTTAGAAAACAATGCCTACTTTTTTGATAACATCTTAAAATAGTAGAAGAAAAGAAAAAAAACACATGTTCTTACTTTTCAGACGATGTAATGCTTGCACCTATCGAAGTTCCTATTTGTGCCCCCAACCCCCGCCGCCCTTAAACGTTCATTTTGAAAGGATTTCCAACTATGACCATATTTCCCTCACTATTAATTTTTAACTCATTAACTTTACGTCATTTTTTTCCTGAAAATCTATTCTTTAAAACTAATATATTTAGGACATTTCAGAAAACACTTTTATTTTGAAGAAAATCACTAATAATTGAACAGAAATAGTAGAACAGTTTTTAACCTCTCTAATGGTGACTTTTTGCCTCATTTGGAAATATCCACGGACTTTAATATCTGAACTTCCCTAAAAGTATAACCAAATGTTGGCTCTAACCAAACGGTTACGACATACATTACTACTTTTCTTCAACTGTTGTGAGATATTATCCAAAATTTAGGCATTGTTTTTTAAAACCGATGAAAAATACGCATTGAAATAAAAACTTTTTCGTAATTTAACAATTTATTGCGAGAATATTAATCTTTCTGAAAATTTTACGTCAAAGAATAGATTTTTAGCAAAAAATAGTGCATGTTTATCGTTACACTGTCGTTCGAGTGAACCGTGACCAAGATATGCTCAAAATTGGAAACGCGTGCAAACGGGGGGGGGGGGGGGACTGTTGAGATAATACTCCTCTCATTTGGTGCTAATTACGGAGAAAAAATAAGCATGTCCCTAATTTCTTCCGACAGGAACCTTTGATTGACTGGTGTAAGAAAAAAGTTTCTAGTGCGTTAAAAAGTTGGCGATTGCCGTCTTGTCGCGCGTTCCATACGTAAAGTTGACAGTATAATTCTACACATGTATATATCTTTGGAAAGCTTAGAGACTGCTCTAAAAACTACGCTGAATATTTTTTTCAAATAATATATATTGGACGTGAGAAGCCCCCAAGATTACATCATTAAAAACGAAAAATGAAGAAAAAGATAATTTCTCATTTTTCATGTTATAAGGATTAAAAATACGTTAAGTTTAAAAGATTTGAATAATATTTAACTGATATATAAGCGTTTGTTTAAAAACCTCCAATTTTATACTTAAGGGGGGCTAGGGGAGAAAGCTCAAGGGGGAGAGGTGGGGAGTTTTCGGAAAATTCTCTCCTCCTAAGGTGCCAACAATTGTTAAAAATTCAGCTTGTCCCTAATTTGTTCCGACATAAACCCTTGACTGGGGTATCTAGTATAAAATTTCAGAAAATAATTTTTCTATCGAAACTTAAAACATCAAATAATGTATTATGATTTTATAAAAATCGGTAATTTATGGAATCATTGAATTTTTAGACATAAACAAATGAAGGGAAAAAATCAGGGCTCTAATTGTGACGATAAATATTCTTTTGTCCAAGTAGTGTGAATTCACCTGAGGTCTGACCCAGTGAACGCTGTCACCAACAAATGTTCTACACTGCAAAACAATATTACACAGCTTTATTTTTATTTTTTTGTTTGAGTGTCTCAATCCTTACCAGGGCCACAGAGAAACAAGGCGGGCTCCTTCTCAGTTATATCGTGGGGCCCCTCCCTCCCCCCAAAAAAATGAAAAAGAAGAGGAAAAAAAGAAGGAAGAACGAAAAGGAAAAGAAGAAAAAAAAGGAAAAATAGAAAGAAAAATTCAAAACTGTTTATTAGAAAACAATGAACTCTATTTTAAGTGCTACGACAGTAGATACCAAAAGAATAAATTTTACTTAATGTTTACATTTTCGCTTATTCAGAGTCCTCCCCTTTTCTTTCTTCCTTTCTTTTTCTTCTCTCTTTCTTTTCGTTATTTTTTTCTTTACGTTTGTGTCGCAGCCCCCCCCCCAAAACTCGGGTCCCTAGCTTCCGACTAGGCGGACATGGCCTCTCGTCGGGCCTGATCCTTTACATAGCTGTTAAGGGCTGTCTATATAAATGATGTCCCAATATTTTTCAACTTTTTGTCCTCTTGTTCCCTTTTTGTAACAAAGTGTCAAACTTCACCATACCCCAGCCCCCCTCTTTGTCACATGTCACGCTGTTTTTTATTTACCTACTCTCATTTTTAAAAAAACGTACTGTCACCTTTCTTGTAACCCCCTCCCTCCACCTTCTCACAAACTGTCACAATTTCATGACCCCTTCCCCCCTCAAAGCATGACATCATTTGTGTACAAGCCCTTAGCTCATTTCATCAAGACAATGAAAACGAGCTGTTGTGTGCATCACATGACTTCCTTTTACTCCAATTTAATGTCATTTTCTCATTATCGGCAGTTTTAATGTGATTCAATAGTTTATTTTCTAAATGTCACCAACAGTGGCCAAATTGAGACCAGATTAAATTTTTTTTTTTTTAATCGCCAAATTTGTCACCAAGTTGGCGACTAAAAAACTGGCGATATATTGCCAAGTGTCCGCCAAATTATAACACCACTTGAGTTTACATCGAAATTAACAATGATTTCCCCCCAAAAAGGGGCATAAAATCCTCTTTGGAGCATCCGAATGCAGCCAAAAAGGGAGGTGCACAACTGGACCGCACTAGGAGTCTACGTACCAAATTTCAACTTTCTAGGACTTACCGTTCTTTAATTATGCGACATACATACGCACATACATACGTACATACAGACGTCACGAGAAAATTCGCTGTTTTTTTCTCGGGAATCGTCAAAATGGTTATTTCGCGTGTCTATACGTTCTTAGGCACTTATCCACGTATGGTCGAGTCGAAAACAAAACTCAACATTCATTCGGGGGTGAGCAAAATGGAAATTAAGATCGATTTTTGAGTCAAAATGTTTTCGCGAATACAATACTTCTTTTTTTTTTTTTTTTGTAAAAGGAAGTAATGAGGAAGGTTACAACTATAAATATGTAATGGGTCGAGTTCTAAGACCCTTTACAGAAAACTTTTAGGTCAAGTTTCTCCTAGACAACATTTTTCTCGAACATCTTCTCCCTTTTGGTGCGAAGTCTTAGGATTTTCATGCAGCATAGGAGAAGTGGTGGGCATTTTACATTACCCATTCTGGAGATCAAGCCTGGGGCGACTGGGGGCAAAGACAGAGGCTCTAACAACTACACCACATGGGCAGGACCAGATTTAAACTTAATGGGGCCCGGAGATATTTCAGGTATAAGGTCCCTTTCGTAGTCCGAACAACTTTGTCGGAGGCAAAATAGGCCTTATTTTCACTTGTCTTTTTCGCTGATATAAAAACCCATGTTTTATCTCGTTTTTTAAAAAAATGCTCCTGCTATTTTTTTTAGATTTGTCCTTGGAGGGAATAGGAATCATGAGAGGGATGCAGAAACCCCCTTTAAGTGGTATATAGAATATCCCTAATTTTAGGGGACCAAGAGGGTTTTTCCCCGTGGAAATTTTTGAAAAATAGGAATAAAATTCTACATTTTTAAGTCTTCTAAGGGAGTAATTAAGGCTTCATAAATATCAAGAAAAAAGCAGACAAAAAAGTAAGGACTTTTAAAAGTTATACATTATTTTACAATTGAGGATCAATCAAAATAAAAATTTCTTGAGATTCGATAAATCATTGATAATATTCGCCAGAGAAGTAGAGCGAAGAAGGATAAAAGATGAAGCATCGTCACTTGTTTACATCGGCTTTCAGTATAGTGAGTTTTTGAACATCTCCTAACTCACCAAAAACATAACATTGAAACAAAGTGACCAATGGTAAAAAATGCATAAAATGCTTTAAAATAAATGGTGTAGAGATTTAAATAATAGGTAACGAGAGAATAACATCCTGTCTCTTCAAGGAGTTTAAAAAATAGTTTAAAACTAGTTTCAAGAGTTCTAGGACAATTAAAATATTATAAATATAAAAGTACATCATTTTCACAACAATTCTTACAGTGTTGAGCGACACAAGCTTTTTGAAACATTTGATTTGCAATCTTTGATAGTTTCGTTTCTAAGTCTCAATATGAGAGTCCTCGGATTTTTTTCCCTCAATAATCTTTTAATTTGTTAGTGATTAAGATCCTGTTTAATAAATTCTCTTAGATGCAAAAAACCAAAAGAAAAACTAAATTTGCCTTGGGAAAACAAATGCCGAAAATGCGTTGAAATCGAAACTCACCTGCAACGAAAGCCACTATTCTCAGAGTAAACGCCATCTTCCTGTTCAAATGAAATGAAAAGTTTTCCCAACTTTCTCCAACCAAAGCCTTAGCAAATCTAAGAGCGATTGCTGCCAACAGGCTCTACTAGTAGCTCCCAAACCAGGGAAAGTCTGTCAACCTTGACTTGTGACGTCAGAGACAAGCTCACTTTTGTTAGGTAGCTTTCTGAAAAACGCACCAATCACAGCCCCAAGTAACACTGACCTTAAATAACTTTTTTCCCCCTAATTCACCTTTGTTCGGCCGGATAATTTTCGGGCATTATTTTATGCTTTTTCCCCCGCGGAGCGTTGCCCTGTATCAAAAAACCGGTAAATGCGATAAAAGCAATGGGCGTGTGGCGGAGAAAGTTTTTATTTAGAAGTTGTCTGGGGTTTGCGGCTTCGAGATTTAATCGACCTGTGGATCAAAAGATGTTCTTCGAGAGCGAATCTTGGGCATCCGACAGGTGCCTCAAGCGTGGGCGTTCGCAGAGTAGTTTCTGGAAGGAGATGGAGGGTTGGGACGAGGTTTTTCCTTGGGACAAGTTTTTTTCCCATTTTTTTGAGAGCGTATATTTTTTTTCTAGAAAAGGGGCTTTCCTTCACTGGAAAATCGCCCGTCAAGGTAAGCGCCATCCTTCAGGGCCCAAATGATTGCAAGATCTTCTCGGTTTGGTTTGCCCTGAACGACGTACGTGTTTATTTAATTAGAAAACAAAACATAAGTACATGACAAAAACATACAGTGGCACATGATCCTGGTTACAAATAAAATTCTTGACTACATATAAACTGAATTCAATGACCAAACAGTTCCAGTTCTATGATAAGGCGGGAAAAAGAAGTTGCTTATTTTGGAAAAGAAAGTTAATAAGCAAAAGAGCTTTCCTGTAGGCCTCTTTATCGATGAAGATGAAACGCTTCCATTGCGCTCTTAAATTACTTGAAATCACAACATGGAAATTTGAGGTAAATCTGCAGTGGAAGAAGTGCTCAAAGTCTCCAAGTTCCCCACAAATGCAGTAGGGAGATTCAAGGAGTTTTCTTTTGTGGAGGTAAGAACGGGTAAGCCCATTGTTAGTGGTGAATTGGTTTAAGGGAGAACTTTGGAGCCGAGACAAAGAGACATGACGGGTGAAAATTGCTTCTATATTTGAATGAAACGTCGAAGCCATCGCCTGTTTGGTGAAATTTTGATACTTGAAATGGTAACTCTAACTCCAGTGGATGAACCCTAAACTCTGGAGGTAGCGTTCACTATTGACCGCTTTTTCGTTTCTTTATTCCCCTGAAATGACACAGTCTTACAAGCGTCAAACATTACCAAAACATATTATCAGATTATCATACCGTGGGCGCGAGTTTCATTGTTGAAACTAGCAGGTTACTCGATCATCAGCTATTATTTATGTGAGGATTTTAAGAAAGTTAGCTGATATACTTCATGAGGGAGAGCATAGTCTGAACCAAATGTTGCTAGAAGACAAAGTTTAATATAAGAGCTGTGCTTGAAGCATGACATCTTGAGCTTAACTACTAAGCTAGCCATAAAACTCGAGTAATCTTGGTGAGAAATTACTCTTCTAGAAAAAACTATCAACTTAATCGAAGCAAAATGTATTATTTTCTGAACAATTGAAGCGAAAATGTGGCTTGTAATAAAAAATGAAGCTGTCAAAGAATACATACGTATACTGTCCAGCCACGGATTGCATGGAATTTTCAAATGTCCAGATAAGACGAATCAATGTGAATAAGGGGGGAAAGTAAAAAATTGATGCGCGTATTCCGCTCATTTGAATGAGACTCTGCTTCTGTAAAAGCTGACATAGGTAAAAAATAATAGATTCGTCCATTTCTGGCTGTAAAACGGATGTTTGTCTTTCCATACAATCCGTGGTCAAACAGTACATACACGCATACTTTTCAGTTTAGGATCTCCCTTACCTACCCCAGTGGTGATCCCATAGGGATATTCCATATACTCCATATACTCTCAAACATTTTTTAGACATATAGCGTATACCCTCAAGCTTCAAAAAATTTTATATTATGACATATTAAGTATAAGATCGCATACACATATTGTGCATAAGGCATAACTGATTACTTGGAGTAAGTATACTCTCAGAAAATGTGATGGGAAAGTCACTGCCTACTATTATTTGAGGTTTAACCTGTTGGATAGGACCTGGAAGACAGCTCTGATTTCTTGATCCAGACTAGAAGTCGAGCAATCCCTGATCCAGCAAACCCCACAGGTATCGTTTCACATGGAGGACTTGGTGACCCGTGATCACGAGCATATTTATCGTCCCCCAGTCACCATTAATGAAGGCGGTGGATCTTCGACCAGCTAGGATCGAACCCGGGACATTCCGGTCCCAAGTCGGGTGCCTTACCGATATGGTCACCCCGTTTGCTCCCCCCCCCCAAAAACCAGCCCGACTCCACAAACCCTGACAGAGTTGCGGATTTGGAGGGAAAATGACCGACTCTGACTCCGACTAATGGAATTTTAAACCTTTGACTCCTGACTCCGACATCCCAAAATCAGTCCGACTTCGCAAGCACTGGCAGAGTTGCGGACATGGAGAGAAAATGTCCGACTCTTGGACTTTTAACTCTACGACTCTCGACTCCGACTCCTTCATCCCAGAATCAGCTCGACTCCGACTCCGCAGCCCTGCTATTATGATTTCCGTCTCATAGATATCTATTTCAAGCTAAATTTTTATTATGCAGTTTGTGACAAATTTTGAGGGGTGTTTGAACTTCTAAACCATCCTACTGGCTTGGTCCCTGGGGGTAGTCGGAATCAAATTACGTTGCAGTGCTGGAAATAGGTCCATGCGGTTCAGGACGTTCATGAAAGTTCGAAGAAAGCACAAAGGTTGTCTCTTTAATCCACTAAAGTTCACTCTAAAAAATTAAGTCGACGCTGTTAAAGCACGAATGTTAAGAAATTGTAGAATGCGCATGTTTCTGAGAAACTTTTGCAAAAAAAATCTTGAACTTAAACGATCATTGCACTCTTAATATCCCATTTAAAACTGACTGTAATTATTACATTTCTTACAGGGTATCTGTGGGTCTGTAATCATTACATATTCGCTTTTATTCCTACACAACATAACATATTGTTACAAATCCTGTAAATAGTAATTGTTGTAGTAACGTAACCTGTAAATAGTTTCCCGTAATGAATATACAACCCCTTTTCATATGGCTAAAGTATACGACCCCTATTTCCTTTTTGTTCATTGATAAAATTTGATAACGGTCTACTACTTTACAGAAGCGTGTGGAATATTTGAGAAATTTCTTTTCGGTGTCTATATAAGCCGTTAGCGATGGATAAACAGGGGAGTTTCGATTCAGATTTCGAACTGAGAGTGTGTATTAGCTCTGTTTATAGCGAAGCATTTCGCTGTGTTGTTTTCGTATTTGGAAGTAAATACGTGTGTAAACGTTGAGTTTACGGTGTTGTGTGATAATTGCTTAGTTGCTGATGAATAATTTAGCAGTTGTTGACGATATTTCCTGCACATAGTGTAAATAAATTTCCTGTGCTTTTATCGAGAACTGTGTCTTCATTTCAAGAAAGTGGAAGTCGCACCGAATCCGTTACAATATCTAATACAAAAAAAAAAAAACACTTGCATGTTTTTGCCTCAAAGATACATACTTATGTATTAAGTAGATGAAAGAAATAACTGTCCCTTCTCCTTATTTTAGAATTCAGTAATATTTTTTCGCTTCTTTTGCTGTAAAAGGGTAATAATTGGTACATTTGACCAAGTACACTCAAACTTGTTTGCGCATTTTTTTTTTTTTTTTGTGTGTGTGTGTGTGTTATTTTTTCTTAATGCGGTCTTTATCAACCGTTCAAAAACAGGTTTGGGTATAAATCATTACTACCTATTATTATTTTCTGAGATAATTTTAAAAATACATTTTTTTAATGAAGATACCTACAAAAGCATTTTGTCCGTCATATTTTGTCAAGTCCATTTCAAAGGTGTAAGTTCATGAAAAAAATAATAATAAACTAATATGATTTTACCATGAAATGGCAATTTATTTTAAATAAAAACACTTGCACTTTTTAAATATTTACCTGCGGTTATTTCTTTTTCAGTTGAAAAATTGGGTTGGTTCTCATTTTTCAGAAATATTTTTTTTCTGAAAGAGCATGGTCGAAACCATAAGGTAAGTTAGTTTTTTCTGGATTTTGTCTTATTTTCTCTCTTAAGAAACAACCTCAAAAGACGTTCAGTCGCTGTTTACATTTTCTCTGTTGATGTCACAAGTGAACAAGTTGCTAATGATACCAGAATAAAGTTTCAGGAAATTTCCAAACGTCGCCAAATGAATATTTATTTAACCGACAAATATCGTTCCACTAATAATTGCTCGCAGTGAAAAACAGGGTTGCCAACAGCAAAGTCGGGCTCCTTGTCAGTTTGGTCGCCAGCTACCCCCCCCCATCTTCCCCCCTTCCAAGAAAAAAGAAAACCAATCCCCTTGTCAAATTTATACTACTACAATTCCGAGTCGGGCCCCAAGTTTCTGACTAGGGTGATATAGCTTCTTATTGGCCCTAATAAAAAATCAACAAAAAGGCAATCAAGCGCTCCGATTTGTTTTATAAATTTGATATTCAAAAAAAAAAAAAATAATTTAAAATGTTGGGAAAATAAAAGTATTTTCTCGGGTTTTTTTTTACTTATTCCATCAATTTTAGTGACTAAAAGTAGTACTTTTGACTGAAGGAAATACTCACATTCAATGTTAAGTTCAGGATCATATTTTTTGTGCTAAAAATATAAATTCATTGTTTTATTATGCTTGAATGCACTTTTTAAGATATTTTTTTTTAAAAAGATCTTGCCTTATCTCTTACTGTTATCAATCAACATGAAGGGTTTGGAAGATAGTTCGCTTTTACTGTCAAATTCGCTACCAGTAAAGTCTGTTACCATGTTACTTTTAACGGATTTGACGGTTTCTTCAAATATCTTCAGATAAGTTGACTTTATTCGAATTCAAACATTCACCAAGTGTTGAAATATCATGCTCCTAGTTAAAGGGACCTAAACGTCGCAACTAAGTTTCAGTTTTTTTTTTTTTTGTATTTATTCGCGTACCTGAAATCAATTGAAAATGTATGATAAGGGATTTGAAAAATTGGTTTACAATTATGAGGAAAACAGTTCACGAAGAATATAAAAAGCAAAAGTGCTTAATTAATAACATTCTCAGACACATCTAACATGTTTTGCTTTTAATGTGAAAAAAATGCACCCCTGAATTATATGAATTTATTGAAAATGACCCAGAACTTTCGAATTCCTGCTCAAAATACTCCACCAAACGAAGGAGTTATTTCCGACCCCGTAATGTTATGTGATTCGAATTCTCACTGTGTTCTTTTCGCCTCCAGCAAATTTGTCCCAACATTTATAAGACACCCTGTACTGTTTGACCACGGATTGTATGTAATTTGGCTATTGGCCAAGTTAAGACGATTCCATCTGAATGAATCTAGCAGGGAGAAGGAAAAATAGCGATAAGATTTTGATTCACACGTTTTATAATGTCACTAGTGTCTAATTAATTTATTGCATTCTGTAAGTTGAATAAGAGTGGAAACAAACAGTTTCTATGGAAACAGCAAAAAGAAAATACAATGTTTTCATTTCATCAGGAAAAGTAGAATCAAAATGGAAAGCGCAAAATTATGTTGTTAAAAATATATCAATTAATTTTTGTAGTAAGAATATAGATCGGATATAGTTTAGATTTAAGAAATGATTCGGTGAACAGTCATTTGCTCAAAACTGTGTCTAAATAAACTAATAGATGCTTCCATTTCCGCCTATAAACCAGATATTAACCTTTCCATGTAATCGATGGTCAGACAGTATATTGGGGCGTCTAATCTAATCTTTTCAGTAAATGGGGGATACTCCCCTGCAAGCTTTAAGTTTGGATGGAATGTCAATTTTTGGTGGAAAGAAAACAGCAATATTTAAATATCACAGCCTCATGCATATCCACGCATTGTAGTTGTTTGATGTGTTCTTTATCTATAAATTTATCTGGATTACTCAATAAATTCGTTTTTAGGGAAGAATTTTGAATGCTCCAGAGTTGCCTACGGGGAGGGGGGAGGGATTATGGCGAAAATTGCGCATCTAAATTTGAGAGGGGGGATTTTTGAAGTTGTTTTATTTATTTATTTAAATTGTTTATTGATTTATTTTTAATTTAAATTGATTTATTGATTGATTTTTAATTCAAATTATTTATTTTATTTCAATTTATTCTGTTCATATTTTATTTTATTTCAGTTTATTCTGTTTGTTTTTCATTTCCTTTATTTATTTAGTTTGTGTATGTGTGCGTATGTCATTGGCGTAGCACATAACTTTTCTGATAAAATATCAATAATAACAATAACTAAAAATAAATAAATAAATGAACAAATACTTTTTTAAATAAAAAAAATTTAAAAAATAAATAAAATAAAAAAGAGAGGTGAAAATTTATAGAAAATGAATTTCGTGTAATATATGCTATTTTTTAAGGTAGACAAGTTCATTGCTCACAAATGCATAATTTATCCATTAAAGCTGATAAATCATGAAACAGAAATTGATTTCGTAAACTAGAAAATCCCAACGTGTGAGCAGTTTTAATATCGAATCCCTCCTCCACTTTCAACAGAAAACAAAAGAATTAACTCATCAACCAAAGGATCTATCTATTTAGCTAAGAAACATGCTGATATCAAAAAATATTTCATACGTTCAAATAATTGAAATATGAACGAATAACACTGTTAAACAAAAATTGACTTTTTATTTTTTTTCTTCGATGCAAATAATATTGGTGAGATAAACTCATGGGTACATAAAAATAACGGTAAAGATGTTTACTTGGTTCTTTTTTTTCGAGTGGAGATTTTTTATGAATTATTACAATATCAGTTCAAGGGATTATATACTAAAATTTTTAATTTACCTGCAATGTATTGGTACACATTTTACACACCGGAACGCAATTGAAGTGCATTAAATAAAGTACATTAATACCTGTTCTTATTTAAATTTTCATTCAGAAAGTTCTTTCTTGATGAACAAATAGTAAACATCCATCATTGTTTCCCAGAAGAATAGAAATTACTTTTCGTTTTCGTCAGCATAAATTTTCCGATTTGAAATTAGCGTACTTCAATGAAAGTAATAGTTATTTGAAGGTATCATAAGTTTTTTTTCTCCATCCAAGCGTGAATCCAGAAGGGGTTCATGATCCCTCTCCCTTAATCGATCAAATATAGCTTCTAACTGCTTTGGGGGGAACTTTTGTAGTTTAATTTGATATCTAAAAAGTTTATTTGGCGATTTAAATTGACAACCTTATACTTCTTCTTCGAGTGCTCACGAATTCGCCTCAATATATATATTTTAAACGAGCTGACGTGTGCACCACATGACTTCCTTTTACGCCAATTTGATGGTAATAGTACCTTGGAGTAAGCAAGGATACACTTTAAATATTTTCACCCCTAGTTTGTCAATGCAAAAAAGCATTTTATAGAGCTTAATTTTCCCAATTTCGACAACTTAAGCATGATTCAATGGATGACTCTCTAAATATCGCCAATAGCGCCAAATTGAAACCAAATTTGTCTCCAATTCTGCGATATCACCAAGTTGGTGACAGAACTTGGCGACCAAAAGCTTGGCAACATATCACCAAGTGTTCGCCAAATTATCACATCACTTGAGTTTGCATTGAAGTTAACACTGATTTTCCCAAAAAAGGGTAAAAGACCCTTTTTGGAATATCCGAATGCAACCAAAAAGGGAGGTGCACACCTAGACCCCACTAGGAATCTACATACCAAATTTCAACTTCCTATGGCATACCGTTTTTGAGCTATGCGAGATACGTACATACGCACATATATACGTGCATACAGACGTCTCGAGAAAACGCGTGAACATACTCTCTGAAGTGCATATGCACGTGCTCTCGGGCCGAAAAAACAACTCAACATTCATTCATGAGTGAGCAAAATTGCAATTTAGGCCGATATTTGAGTGAACTTTTTTTCGCGGGTACAATACTTCCTTTACTATGTAAAAGAAGTAAAAGGTCATTTTTTCAGGTTCTGAAATGCTATGCAAATCGATTACTTGTTTCAAAACCACGATAAAATTCACTTTGCAATATAGTGTCAAACCAAACCCATCTAAATGACACCTGCCACTGACTTTCATGGTAATTTTTCCACAAAAACAAAGCATGCTAAAAGCCAAAAAAAAAAAAAACTTTTTTGATGCATTTATGTGAGGATATCTCTGAAATGAGAGACATCTTTTTTGAGCAATCACAATTGCTTTCATTTGACTGTTTTTGGCGTGCTATCATTTTATTTTCCCACCGCCACCCTCCGCACCATCACCGTCGACCGGCTTCTCACGATGCTGCTCCTATAGCGAAAGCCGTCTCCAGGTTGCATCCATGTCCTACACACACGCGCATACATACACAACTATACACACACACACATACACCTACACACACATACACCTACACACACATACACCTACACACACATACACACACCTACACACACATACACCTACACACACATACACCTACACACATACACATACACAAACACATACACACACGCATACATACAGACACCTACACATACACACACACACAAAAACATACACACACATACACACAATTACCCACAAACTTATGCCAGCACACAGACACAAACACACATGCTTACACACATACACATACCCCTAAACAGAAACACACATACCCCCCCACACACACAAACACACACGCCTACATACACACACTCGTGATTGCGGAAAACATAATTTGAATTCAAGATGTCAAAATTCAAATTATTTTTTTTTTAATATTCACGGGTATGGCTACTTAAATTTGTTAAAAATTCTCAAGAAAACATTTCTTGTAAACGGCAACTATTTTAAAAAACTACGTTAAGATAATCTTTCCCGTTTACTTTTAGAAATTTTTTCAAATTGATGACTGGTAATGTGAATGCATTTTTTTACATTTTATCCTAATACAGATTGTCAGAAATTATTTTTCCCACCTCAAATCTTGCACTTTGTTTATGTTGTAGTAGTGCTGTATTATCATTTTAAAAATTAAAGTGGTGGTTTTTGGGGTTTATCCTGTTTCATTTAAGCAATTCATCTAATTCAACAGACACAGGATGCAGATGAATATTTTTGGTTTTATAATAATTCACGTATTTCCTCTATTATGAGTATTTAATACTCTTATGAATCTAATTATGAGTATGAAGTAATGTTTATCATGAATTTAATCTTGCGTGAAACTGAAGAATTAACTCACGTAAAAGTTTGACATCGTGAAATGATTTTTAAATATCCAGAGGAAGTGATTTGAAAAAGCGTCACGTAATGCTTAGTAACATTTTGAAAGGTTACGGGATTACATTCTAAAAATGATTTCTTCTTTTCCTGGAATGAATAATGTGCATTTCTAATAAGATCGGGAAGTGTTTAGGGAAATCGCACCAAGCATATTATTAATGAAATGAAATATAGAGAAAGATAAGTACAACATATGTTACAGCTACAGTGCTGGCCAAATTATTAGACCAAGACTGTTTTAAAAGCAAATTCTTTATTGATTATACATAACTATAGACACATTAACGAACAGTGAAATAATTATCTAATATTTATTGGGCATTCCCCTGTTCTTGATGAGCATTTTAAGTCTTTTTGGCATACTTTTCACAAGGTTTAAACCATTTCTTAACTTTTTAAAAAAAGAGGTAAAAAATTGTCTATACTTCCTATTATATATACTCACAAAAACATACTCGCTAATTACCTAAAACTAACTTTAAATATAACAGAACACACTAGTAAAAAGAACTAGTGAACTGTTTAAGCTGATTGAGGTTATGTTCCTGGTAAGTAGATAAACAGAGAACATAAACAAAGCAGACATTGCTGCCACCTGCAAACATTAAATTATGCTAAAATAACGTAATAATCAGTGTACAGTATGTACTGTACTTTAACAGTAAAATAAATAGTATTTTAGTAAATAGTGTACAAAAAAAAAAAAAAAAACCTCTTTAGTCTAATAATTTGGCCAGCACTGTACGTTCGGCTTTCTCAATATCATTACAGGAAATAAATTATATGCTTTGGTAGCATATTCAAAATAAGGAATTTTGTCAGAAGTCTAAGCAATTAATGGGAACACATCCAAAGTTTTCAGCACAGATAAACAGATTACTGAATACCCGTGTTTCGGGGTTTCCAGGAACTGCTTTTTCAATTCAAAGTTGTGAGCTTTTGTATGTAAAGACATCCGATAAAAGCTTAAACAGGTCTTTTCAACCAAAAGCTCACAACTATCTGTATGATCATTTAAGTTTGATTTCATTCAAAATTCTATTGATTTTTATTACAATAAGTAATTAAAAGCAAATGTAAAAGATGTCGTATCCATTTAATGAAGAAAAATATCTGATTTGTACATCATGTGTACTGCATAACTTTCTTGTACCCCTATTAAGTAATCAATGTCTTTTTAATTGCTCAAGAAATAGATACGTGTACTCATGTTCATGCATTCAAAATAAAGCTTCTAAAATTCTTATTTTTACAAATAAAATTATGTTCTACTAAAAAAAAAATGTTAGAGCTCGAACTTTTCAAATTTGAAGAACTTCGACGCTTTTGTTAGCGTCAAGTTTTTAAAATCTGAAGAAGAATCCTGTGTAGCGTTGAAAGAAATAATGCAAACACTACAATAAAAAATGCTGCAAATACAGCACCGAGTTTGTACAGTTTTTTCAATCATTGATTTCATTTTTCAACTAAAATTGAAAATAATTAAATAATAAGTAAAATGGTAACTAATTGTAAAAGCAAAAAAATGTATGGTGAAAAGAAATTTTTGGAATGGTCGTGAAAAATTTCGAAGCAGGTTTGAACCTTAAAAACCCAACCCTTGAGTACGGCCCTGGGCCCTGTGTTAAACTTATCGCATCGTAACTTAACTCTCTTATACCTTAAAACCAGGCTACTCAAATTTTTCGCCAGCGCGCCTTTTTTATAGATTATTCATTCATATTTCGGATAAGCGTGATAACAAATAAAATTTTGTTTGTCAAAATAAAATTTCGATAAACAATTAAAATTTAATTTGAAAACAAAATTGCTATCCGCGTTTCTTGACAATTCACCTTAATGTACTAATCGATTAAAAGCAATTAAATTTCATATTTGAAGGAACATATTTCGTTGAACCAGCACTTCTTTTATGAGCATATCATTGGTTGGAATATGCTCTCACTTCTTAGACTTTTTTTACACCGATTTTTTTGAGCAATCACGATTGCTTATTGTTCTCATTTGACAGTTTTGAATTCCTATGATTTTATTTTCCCGCCAGCACCCTCTGCCAGCACCACCGTCGCGTCGACCGGCCCCACGATACTGCTCCTCTTGCGAAAACCGTCTCCAGGTTGCGTCCATATCCTACACACACATGCATACACACACACGCCTACACACACACGCGCCTACAGACACATACACACACTCATGCCTGCGCACAGACACAAACACACACACTCCTACACACATACACATACTCATGCCTGCACACAGACACAAACACATATGCCTACATACACACACACACACACACACACACACGCGTACACACACAGCACTGCATACACAACACGCACACACATGCATACATACACACACGCGCGCACCCACACACATACGCCTACACAAACACACACACACATGCACCTACACAAACACACACGCGCATTCATACACGCACACGCTCGTGATTGCGAAACACATAATTTGAATGAAAGTAAAACAACTGTACTGGCATAGCTTCAATTTCCATGCCATCTTTCGAATAATATGACCCATAATCTCAATTGAACTGCATGACATTTTTCTTAAATAACTTTCTAAACTCTTTGCTCTACTCCTATATAAACTTTCAAGAAAATACACACGCATACATTGGGAAGTCCGATCAGGGAATGAGTACAGCCCAGTGAATAAACAGTTCGTTTTATTTATTTATTTTTTTAACAAGGTTTCAAATTTTTTTTTCTTAGATGAATTAGCAACAGTAAAATTTCCTTTTATGTTTCCGGAAAGGAAACGACTAAACAATTCTATGTTTGTTCCACTAATTAAACATGTGAATTTCCTAGGTCGCTTCGCTACCATAAAGTTAGTCTATGGTTGATACACCCCTTTCCGCTTACTTAAACGCACAAAAGGAAAAAACATTCAGCCCCAAACATTCATTTGAATTTTGACACTTTGAATTCAAATTATGTTTTTGCTGTCGCGAATTGAGATAGAACCCTACTCGTTGAAATTCTTGCTTCTGCAAATGGCTCTTACCACAATCATAATTGCGAAAAACATAATTTGAATTCAAGACCTTATAATTCAAATGAATGCCAGGGGCTGGATGCTGGATGTTGTGTGCTTGATGCTATTTTTGTCAAAAGAGGATAGTGTCAAATCCTGAGGGTCGGTATTAATGAAGTCGATTCCGTGGGACATGGACGAGGACACGGAGGAATTGCCGCCCAGGAGAAGCACCCGCGAGCGGATTCCGTTGCAGGACCGCAGAGAGCCAAGGCGAGTCCCTTGTTAGTTATGTCACCGGACCCCTCGCGCCGCCAAAAAAAAAGGAGGTGGGAGAAGAAAAACAGGGGGGTGTAGAAAAGAAAAGGATAAGAAAAGTGGGGGGGGAGAAAAAAACCATAACTGCTTACTGAAAAACAATTTACTCTATTTTAAGTGCCATCAAAGTACATATCAAAAGAGTAAATTTCACTTAATCTCTTTTTCGGAGTTTTTTTTCCCCTTTTTCTTCCTTCTTTTTTTTTCTTTCTTCTTTCTTTCCTTTTTTTCCTTTCTTTTTTTCTTTCCTTTTTTTTCCTTTCTTATTTTTTATGTCACCGGGCCCCCCCTCCCCAAGGCCCGGGCTCCTAGTTTCCGACTATGCTGACATTTCCTCTCGTCGGGCCTGGGCCGCTGAACCTCAAAAAGGATGGACACCAACTACGGTGAAGTGGAAACAGTTGCAATTCTTGATTGCTGCAAAAAAAAAAAAAAAAATTGATGCAAAATTGTAAAAGACCAAAGGTCACCCAGTTTTTCATTTTCTTTTTTTTTCTTTTGTGTCAAGTCCTAGTTTTTAATGACAATTGTAAATGTCTGAAAAGGAAATTGTGTTTATTTACTGGTTGGACCAAAACTTTTAGAATACCAATTTTTGAATTCACGATCACAAGTGATAATATTGTAGTATAGCAATTTCGGTTAGTTAATTTCAATGCTGAAGTTAAACAAGCATAGAATTGGTGATTTTAGCGACGTGCCAGCTGAAAACACGAATAGATTCACTCACAAGATTCCACTGATAATTATTTTGTGGGAACGTCAGAAACGGTGTCACTGCTATTTCAGATGCTTCGAACAGTCATCATTGGCATTAACTGTTAAGGATGGAGAAAAGCAAACGTCCCTTTTGAATATCCTAATCACTTGTGGCCGGGTTTTCACGAGCTGTTTAACACACTGATTCATCCTCTGTTTGCATAAATTTCGATTCTTATCGAATATGAGTTTTTCAAGACCAATTTAGACTCCCAATCTGGAATTCTCGTGTGATCCTGACATTTTTATTTATGAGTGTTCGAGAGCTGTTTTATTGTTTTGCTGAAATGTGAACACAAATGAAATATTCATTAATCGCCGTGAAAATTTGAATGTATTGTTTTGGGGCATAGTTTTGCTGATTATGAAGTGGGTGATTTTCGAGATGGTGATTGATTATTTGTTGATAAAATGTATTTCTTTATGATCTGATAACAGAAACCTTAAATTGTGTATATGGCTATTTTTTTGGGACATTTATAAGTAAGTCATAAAATAAAGGAACGGTTGATAACTGCTTGAAGATAACATTTAATATTGTTTTCGCACAAGAGTACGCATGCGTCAACTGAGTTCAATGCTCCCATTGTAAAAATAAATGTGTTAGGTCAGGGGTGCCCATCTCCCCCAAATTCAATGGCGCAAATTCCCCCCAAAAGTTTTCTCAACCCTCTTTCCCTTTTTTATTTTTTAGTTTATTATTATTTATTTTATAATTTTATTTATTTTTTAGTTTATTTATTTTTTTTAATTTCATTTATTTTTTTTAAACATTTTTTATGAATTTTTTTTTAAAATTGTTTTTTCTTTTTTCTTTTTATTTATATTATTCTAAAAAAAAGTTGTGTGCTACGCCAAAAACATATACACGTTGCACACACAAACTAAATAAATGAATGAATTAAAATATAAACAGAATAAAATAAATAAATAAAACAATTTAAATAAAAATAAAATAAACAATATAAATGAAAAATAAATCAATACACAAATTTAAAAAATTTCCATTAATAAATTTAAATAAATAAATAAATAATTTTTAAAATCCCCCCCCCCCCGGAAATTTTGATGGCGCAATTTGCGCCATAATCCCCCTCCCCCTGTGGGCACTCCTGTGTTAGGTTACCAGTATTAGTAGGTGTAATGTTACACGTAGTATGTAGTGTGTAGCATCATTGTTTTAAATACTCAGATTGTTGGAGGAATCTTGCACTATGGTTTCGGTAGAATTCAAAGCACATGCATAAAGATCTGAATCGGCGTGGAGCAGGTAAACTCTTATTAGCTCAACGAAGACCGTCCTTGGTGGCCAAGCGGTAAAAGCGGCCTTTTCTCTGAGACTCGCGCCGCGTGCTCGGACCCCACCCAGGTCATTTCCTCTCTTAGTGCAATAAAAATGTGTTGATTGTATATCTTTACTAATAATAAAGCTGAAAGTATCGATGTCTGGATCTCTGTGACGCCCATAGCGCCTAGACAGTTCGGCCGATTTTCATGAAATTTGGCACAAAGTTAGTTTGTAGCATGGGGGTGTGCACCTTGAAGCGATTTTTAGAAAATTCCTTGTGGTTCTTTTTCTATTCCAATTTTAAGAACAAAATTATCATAAGATGGACGCGTAAATTACGAAAGTATCATAACGTGGAACCGTAACATGGGCACAAGCCGATTGGCGAGATACGAAATTATTAAAACATGGAACTGTAACATGGGTACAAGCCAATTGGCGAGAAAATTCACCATACATTATTTGTAAATATGCAGATGAACCAAAAGACCTTTCAATTTTTCTATTACGGGCAAAGCCGTGCGGGCACCACTAGTTGTATGTAAAACAAAATAAATAAATAATTGGTGGGTTGTTAAAAAGCGAGAATTTTAATAAACTGCTCAAGATAGTCAGGTGAAAGTTTAATTTTTGGTAATGTGTAACCTTTCAAGCAATTTCTCTGTAAGCATACAGAAAATGCTGGTGAAACTTGACGCAGAAATGAGTCAGACGTTAAGCTGTAGTTACATTTCCGTGGCGTAACCATAGAACAGAAATTAAAATGGAGGGAGCAAATCCAATCATTGGATTAGCAAAAGCTGACCTAAAGACTCCCAAGTCATGTGACTCACCAACGACGAATGGTTGGCACGTTTTGCGTGAAACAGGCAAGGGAAACCTGATTTCTTTCAATGCTTTGCTTTAAAATCTATCACATGACTTGGGGTCTTGGTTTCATTGATGAAAGTCTTCACTCCCTCCATTTTATCTCTTCTCAATGGGTGCAACCTTCCACACGCGATGTGTAACTTTGTGCCAGTTATATCAGTTAAGTTACTCCAGAACAGTGGAGGCAGTTAAGCTGCTACTGATTTTATGGTGTAAGGTTATACATTTTTTTTTTTTTACATTGCCCTCATAATTTTCTTATTCATTCATTAATCAACTAGAGGTAACCGCACGGTTTTGCCCGTAATAGAAAAATTAAAAGGTCTTTTGGTTCGCCTGTATATTTACAAATAATGTATGGTGAATTTTCTCGCCAATTGGCTTGTACCCATGTTACGGTTCCATGTTATCATAATTTCGTATCTCGCCAATTGGCTTGTGCCCATGTTACGGTTTCACGTTATGATGATTTCGTAATTTACTCGTCCATCTTATGATAGTTTTGTTCTTAAAATTGGAATAGAAAAAGAACCACATCGAATTTTCGAAAAATCGCTTCGAGGTGTACATCCTTATGCTGCAAACTAACTATGTGCCAAATTTCATGAAAATCGGCCGAACGGTCTAGGCGCTTTGCGTGTCACAGAGATCCAGACATCCTACAGACATCCAGACATCCTACGGACAGAAAGACTTTCAGCTTTATTATTAGTAAAGATAAGTTTTGATAATTATGAAAAGCAGAATGTCGACCATTTGTATATTCACAAGGATTTAGGGTCAAAACATTTGTGTAAGATAAAACTATTACGTATATCTAGTTTGTGGGATTTAATGTTGTAGTATTCTCTTTATGTCTAGTTTGCTTATTTTTTGCAATTTGTCCTGCTTCAAATGGATATCTTTGCAAGATCCCCCCCCCCCCAAAAAAAAGATTCCTTAATCTTGCTTTTTTTGGGGGTCTATGAGATCTATTGATCAAAATGAATGCCAACGTGCTATTCATCAAAGTTCTCATTGAATTCTGTAATGCATTTAAGGGCTAAAAAATGTCATGATCACTTTTTTACTTTTGCTTAGCAAATAAGTGATTATTATATGCATATTTTCAACCGTAACTTTTGATTTAAAGACTTTGTTCTTATTCCTCAATTTTCTCCTCAAATGTTACACATTAAAATTATGTCAATCGTTGAGAATACCATTTTCTACATGCTTATTTTTTTCGAACTACTTTTGCTGAAAATTACAATTATTTTTACATGATATTAAGAATATATTCGAAAAAGACTCGTCGTTTAAAATTATTAAAGTATGAAATTAATATTATTTATATTTTTCATGACAAATACGAATTATGATTTATATTTGCAGCTATACAAACAGTAAAACATCAGTAATTTAACAGGGATGTCCAACAGGAGGAGGAGAACGTTATGGCGCAGACTGCGTCATTGAAATTCTTGGGGGGGGGGGGGGGGGGTCTGGGAAATCTCGCTCTTGGAGAGGGGGAGGAAGCTCGTGGTATTTGGATCTACACAAATTGCATTGCGCCATTGCTTTTGGGAGTTGCCATTAATTTAGAAAATCATACTTGTAAAGACCGTCTGTGTAATTAACTTGCCGTTTGTCTACTTGGTTATTTTTCTGAAATGACCGAGTAGATTTTTTCGGACTAAAATCAAAATAAAAAATAATTAATTTTGATTTTGTCAATTTGAATTCAAATTATGTTTTTCGCAATTACGAGTGTGTGTATGTGTTTGTGTGGGGGTGTGGGGGGGGCGGGGTACGTGTGTTTGTGTGTAGGGTTATGTATGTAGGCATGTGTGTTTGTGTCTGTGTGCAGGCATAAATGTGTAGGTCGTTGTGTGTATGTGTGTGTGTTTATGTGTTTGTGTGTGTATGTATAGGTGTCTGTATTTATGCGTGTGTGTCTGTGTTTGTGTGTGTATGTGTAGGTGTCTGTATTTATGCGTGTGTGTATGTATTTGTGTGTGTGTAGTTGTGTATGTATGCGTGTAAGTGTAGGATATTGACGCAACCTGGAGATGGCTTTCCCTAGAGGAGCAGCATCGTGAGGAGCCGGTCGACGGTGATGCTGCAGAGGGTGCTGGTGGGAAAATAAAATCATAGGAACGCCAAAAACAGTCAAATGAAAGCAATAAGCATGTTGAATCTCCCTTTTAGTTGCTTTTGGCGAGAAAATATCTCGCCAGTTTTTACAGCAAACCTAAGTTTAAGTTTAAATTGAAAGATTGCTTTAGGTTTTGCGATTTGATTGATGTGGATTTTGAAGGGAGCCGCTGGCCCTTGTAATACCAGCATGAACCATTCCTATGGTTTTAATTTTATTTTGTTTTATGTTAATAAATATTAGTTTTGTTTTAGTTGATGGTTGTAATGTGGTTCCTTGTCTAACATTTTGACCAAATGAACAGAATTACGAAGAATTTTTAAACCTGCAAAAAGTGGAACTGCTGAGTTCTTTTATGGCGTCCGCGACAGGATTTGATATTGTGATCATCTGAATCTGAAAAGTCTTGAAATTTACACAGGTAAGCTCAGTTTATTATTATACCTGTTGTAAATATTGCATTGAATGAAAATGACAAGTACATTAGAAATCCTAAAGAAGAAACGCGGAGGTTTAAGAACACAAACTTCAAAACTGTGTAACAAAATAAATACAGCTCTAGAAAGTGAGGAAATCGTAGCAGAGCAGAAAATTGATCTTTTAAGTATTTATAAAGACCAATTAAATGAAAAGTACGACTGCTTGAAAAAATTAAATTCGGATATCCAAGATCTGACTGCCGAGTCAGAATTTGAAAATGAAATAGAAACTTCTGAACATTATAGCGAAAGAATAATAGAATTTCGGTACAAGATTACTAAGTTTTTAAATGAACGTGCTGCTGAAAGTCAAAAGGAATTGTTTGAGTCATCAATCTCGAAAGATGAAAGTAATTCTCAATCCTTCAAAATTGAGCGTTGTATGAAACTTCCTAAACTTACCATACATAAGTTTTATGGGGACAGCAGTTGCTGGTTGGAATTTTGGGGCCAATTTTCTAATGCCATTGATAAAAACAAAAGTTTATCTCCTATCGACAAATTTTCATATTTGAAATCTCTTTTTGGTGGCAGCGCTTATAATGCTGTTGCTGGATTTTCACTTACGGCAGAAAATTACAAATCAGCTGTAGATTTGTTGAAAAACAGATATGGTAGAAATGATTTAGTCATTAATGCGCATATGAGTAAGCTGTTAAATTTAAAACCAGTGAAAAATTCCTATCACATAAGGGACTTAAGGGAACTTTATGATAATGTTGAAGTTCAAATTCGAAATTTAAACTCCCTCGGTGTTATTGTCCGTTTTTCACTAGTTGAGACTTGGCCACGCCCCCAACACGTGGTATCGGAAGATTCTATATGCGTCTTTTGGGGATGAAGCTTCATACCAACACTGAGAAAGGTTGCAATTGGCCATCGTTATCGCGCTGTAAAAAGACGAGTGTTCTATAATTTTCTAAGAAATTACCTCTCACCTTCTTTCCCGAAAAAAAGGTGTGCTACTAAGACAATTGTTCGACTTAAAAGTATTTTAAGATTTGCAGTGTATTTCTATACGTTTTGGGTTAATTTATCATTGATTTTGCGAAGGAAATCCTAAACTTTCTGTCTTTCACGCTAAGTAAACATTTTCTGAAAACACGGTGAACAGTTGCAGGTGAAATTGGAAGGAAAATTTTTCCTTCTATTCTGCTGAAACTTTCACAGCTCTCGAACGTGGGTTTTTCATAGGTATTCTAATTATAAATCTCTAATCGCATATTGTTAACTTTGCTGGTCAACCATTTCTCACCTTATTTTCGATCCGATTTTCTTCTTTAAAGCGTTTATTAAATATTACACCAGTGCTTAGGGATAAATGAACTACTTTCGCAATATTTCGAACTGTTTTACTTCGAATATAATGAAGAATTAATGCGTTTTCGAATTGTGTTTGTTGTTACTTTGCGGAATACGAGTCATTTTTAAAATAATACGTGGATTTGTAAAGTGAACAAGCAAAAATTAATGCCAAAAGATTTTTTAACTATCACCGCATTGAAAAAATAACAAAAAAAAAAAAAAAAAGAAAGAAAGAAAGAAAACGACAGACGATAACTTTAATTTCGAATTTTTCTGAAAATATTTCTGTGTCACCTCATTTTTGGCTCATTTCAAACAGTCAATATTTTGTAAAAAAAAAAAAAAACGTTGAATTGATGTAATCATGTAAAGACAGTATGAAAAAGTATTAAACTACTATTTCGATTCCTAGGCACTTCACTTTTAACCATACACATTTAAAGCCTACGAACAATTTTGGAAGCCTCAGTAGGTAAGTTGCACTCTGTGTGACACATTTCAATACTTTAGTACTATTTTTTTTTTCCAATATGGCTTTTAGTCTTCAGAAATGAATAAAGGAACAAAACAAAAATTAAAGCTTTTCACATGCCAATATGGTTATCTGCAGAATAATTGAATAAGTGCCTGAAACAACGTTTTATATTACTGTTTTAACCTATTTATTTTTGTAAATACGAAAAAAATATACATGCTTTTTTTATTCAAGTTTTTTCGATTACTCTAAAAGTAATTCAGTTCTTCCAGTACTTTTACGAAACAGCGTTACGTGTGGGGATCATAACATAGGCAAAAGTTTGTTGCCCGTATTCTAATACAGATCCGAACAAGGACGGACACAAGGGAGGGGCGACCGCCCCTTCCTTGAGTCGAGATGCAGAACTCTTCCACGGCATGTCTTTGATACTGAAGTTGAAAATTGTTTTAGACTATCTTCAATAGTTTGACGAAGCTCTTGCTGTCTGGAAAATGAAAGTGTAGCACATATCTTATTCTTAACACATTACTGATAGAGATCTGAACTTTGTATAGAAAGTATTTCAAAGTCCCAAAAACTCAATTTTAGAAGATTTTAGATGATATTAAATAGGGTTATAGGGTTCAAGGGCTCTTCTCAGGAAAGTTTGGAAAATTGAAGTCCCCCCTCCCCCCAAAAAAGTGGAACTTTAATGGGACACCTTTGATGGCGTTAAGGTAAGGGATGGGGTTTGGTACACTCCTCCGCAATTTTGTAGAAAAGGAAGTCCCTCCCCTTCCCAAAATAACTGAAATGAGACGATCTTTCATGGTGTTTGGAAAGGGGGGGGGGGGCGGAGGTTTGCGAATTTATAAAAGGATAAGGGTGTGAAATCAATCGCCCCCTCCTTGAATAGTTTCTGGATCCGTCCTTGGCTCTGAATGTAAAGTGCGTTATTTTTATCAAGAAACGTTGCTTTAGTCAACCTATTCAGTTCTTCAACATATCCCACACTGGCAAGGAAACTGACTCAACCACAAGAAAAAAAAAACAGCAATGGTGAAAATTGAGGTTTGACGCAATAGTAATTTTAATAGTAATTTAGTAATGATTTAGTCTCAAACATTACAATATGCGCAGTCAACTTATTATATGATGTTTATTAATTAGTTTTGAAGTATAGATACAAAATGCATACTTTAACTCGAAAAATATTCTTCCAAATTATGAAATTTTAATGATGTGTCATTATTGATGAAATCGTTTCTACGCCCCCCCTCCACCGCACCATTTAGGTGAGCTAACTTTGCGGTTTTTGTGTCGAGAAAAAGTACTAAATTTAGATTTTAAATCAATAGCCGGTACGGTTTTCCCAGATTTTGAATTGTGTCACTTTCCTTGCCGGAGTGCGATATGATTCTTTATTAAAAACATACATGATCATAAACAAATTGTGACTAGAGCTATCCAGGAAGGAGGGGGGGGGGGAGCCGGTCTTTTCCCATAAAACAATTGTTACTGCGATTTTGGTGACTTAGAGCAAACCTAAGGAGTCGTTCACAAATGATGTCACGCTTGAAAGGGGTAGGGAGAGAGGGTTCGGGGTTCATGAACTTCGGACAGTTAGTCTCAAGGAGGAAGGAGGGGATTATAAGAAATATGACTTCACATATTTTGGTCCAAATAAAAGCGTTCGTTATAGCAATATGTTCATCGAACATTGCGTGAGATGTGACGAGGGGAGAGGCTAAGGTGAAGTGTAACGTCCTTTATGGACAATCCGTGTTTACGTTAGGCTACTGTGTATTGAAGTGTTATAACTAACTTCGTTTCTGCCTCCCCCCCCCCCCCAGAAACGAAGTTGGTTACCTCCCCCCCTCCCGCCTTGAAAATACTCGCCCTGGGGGTAGTCGTCATCTCTTAAGCCGGACCCAACCGATGAACCTATAATTTTAAAACAGTATTCAAACCAAAGACACTTTTTATAACGCATCGCAAATTATTACATATTTCTACACATTAATATTCATGCAATACTTAGAGAAATAGCCTTGATTTTAATAGTCAATTGCTTTAAATATTTCAGATTGATTTTATATTGTTTTCTCATTTACTTTTATTTCTCGCATGTAAATCCTTTCTGGAACAATTGCCCAGTCCCCGCCTTTGGTTCAACTAAGTTTTTTTTGGGGGGGGGGAGGGAGGGGGGACAACTTTTGTTCGAATAATGTTTTCATCATTTTTCAAAAATAACTGCTTCTGTAGATCTACTGACTGTATATCCGCTCTATATGATCTGAAATTTTGTACAATCCATACAGATGCATCAAAAAGACCCAACCCGTAAGAGCTACTGAGTCACCCCCCCCCCCTCAAGAAAAGGGAGAGGGAGATGGAGAGAGATATTAAGTCTTCAAAACGAACGCAACCATTAAGCATTTCAATGCCACAGTCTGTGTGGCAATGAAGTTTTCCTGTCCCCCCCCCCTTTTTTTTTCATCAGTGCATTGCAATTTCGAATATAGGACGTTAGTGTTTAAAAGGATATCGTTCAAAATTCAGAAAGCCTATCCTTAATAGAAATGTTTCATTCGGAAAACAAAATACCTTACTTTTTTTGTAAATACAATATTTTTGTTCTGAAATTTTCAGTTTAAAAAGTACAGATTTCCCGTAGACGACAATTACGCGAAGCTAGAAACGAAAGGAAAGAACACAAAGACATTTTTACAAATTTAAATGCCCGCCAAATTTAGGGTTGTCTCAATTGAAAGCGATAGCGATCACCCCCGCGCTAAACTTTGCTTTGCTTTCGGGAAGGCGTTCCGAAGTCTCTTCTCCTCATGAACGCACAATACATCCGGTAGTTACGGACACTTGCTTGCACCTATTTTATTGAAATTAATTCCAACTGAAATGGCCCTGGATTTCAATCGTAAACGGTCAAGTATGACAGATATGGACATCGATGAACTTCTAACATTTATAAAAAATGAAGTTCAAGCTCGTGAAGCAACAATTCATCTGCAGAATTCTGAAAAATATTCTTCAAGTAGTAAAAAAGAAAAAAATAAACAGCAGACTAGTAATTACAAATGGGATATTCCCACGACTTCTACATTAACTACAAATTCAAAAAGTGTTTGTATATTTTGCGATTCAACAGAACATGATTCGAAATCATGCAAGTCGAAGCCTATTTCTGAAAAACGTGAAAAATTGCGGAAGACTGGGCGATGTTATGTTTGTTTTCGTAAATATCACCTATCCTCAAATTGCAAATTTAAAACTGAGAGCTGCAAAATATGCAATGGTAACTTTCATCACACATCAATTTGTACCAATAAAACTTTCAAACCCGCAAATGTAAACAGAGATACTGGGGGAGAATCAATTATTACTTCAGTTTCTCACTGTCGAAAAAATATTACTAATGTAAATACTAAAGAGGTAATTTTGCAAACTTCATGCGTTAAGGTGGAATCTGATTCGAATTCTAAATTGTCATTAATTCTTTATGACACGGGAAGTCAAAAAACTTATGTCACAGAAAATTTAATTTCAGAATTAAACCCTCCAGTTTTAAGGCAAGAAAGACTTCAGATATTTTCATTTGGAGCTTTTAAACCGCAAATTAAAAAATTTGATGTCGTTGAGTTGAAGTTATCTCATGTAGATGATAAATCGCGTTGTATTCATATTGAAGCGTTAGTAACAGATGTGATTTCGAGTGTTAGTATTCACTCCCCACCACTTAGCAAAGAAGTTATGACTAAACTAGTGTCATACAAGTTTTCGAGTTGTGATAACGTAGGTGGTTCTCAAATCGAGTTCTTAATTGGTGCGGATTATTTTTACCAAATCTGTTATGGTCCGGTTGAAAAGTTAACAAAATCACTCTTTCTGTGTGATAGTTTGTTGGGGTACTCGCTTTGCGGTTTTGTAGAGGATGGGTCAATGAAAGGGGAAAGAAAATCTGTTTGTAGTTTCTCAGTCGTAAGTAGCAAGCAAAGCCCTGATAATGAGCTCGAAAGCTTAAGATTTTTGTGGGAATTGGAATCGCTCGGGATTATGCAATCTAGGGAAAATGTTTCAGAAGTAGAAAAGGAAATAATTGATAAATTTGAATCTAACTTAAAGTTTGTAAATAACAGATACGAAACTTCTTTATTATGGAAGGAAGATAAGTCTAAAGTTGTGAATAATTTCAGAATTGCAAGAAATCGCTTTGACGATTTAAGTAGAAAACTTGAAAAGGACATTAATTTATTTGATAGTTTTAGAGCTATTGTTTTGGAACAGGAACGTAATGGGGTTATAGAACCATGTTCTCATTCAAAAATCGAAAATAGTTATTTCATGCCTCATAGACCAGTAGTAAGAGAGGATAAGGTAATCTCTAAAGTTAGAATGGTGTTTGATGCTTCTTCAAAGGAGAAACATTTAAATTCTTTGAATGATTGTTTATTCCCCGGACCTAATCTTAATCCAAACGTTCTTGATATAATACTTAGTTTTAAGAAACATAATGTTGCATTTTGCGCCGATTTAGAAAAGGCTTTTTTGCAAATTGGAATTGCGGAAGAGGACAGGAATTACCTGAAATTTATATGGTTTAGTAACGAAAGGGGTGAATTAAAATTTATGAGATTTTCGAGGGCGGCTTTTGGGGTAAGCTGTTCCCCCTTTATTTTGGCTTCTACGATCAAGCATCATATTAAAAAATATGAAAATCATCCCCAAGTAGTTAATATTTTGGATTCATCCATTTATGTAGATGATTTGATATCTGGTGCGAAATCTGATAAAGAAGTGTATTACATATCATCGACAGCTTCAGATATTTTTAAAGAAGCTGGAATGAATTTGCGGAAATTTAATACTAATTCCGTAAAACTTCGAAAAATGTGGGAAGAAAAGGGAATGTGTGAAACAGCTGATCTTCGTAATGATACCTTAAAGATCTTGGGTTTACTATGGAATACCAATTCTGATAGCTTGCATTTTGACGTTCCAGACTTTCGCGAGGATTGTAAAATCAATCCTTCAAAACGCGTTGTTTTGAAAACTGTTCTAAAGATATTTGATCCTCTTGGAATTCTTTTATCATTTACTGTTAGGATGAAAAGCTTGTTGCAAGAAACTTGGCAGCGAGGTATAGGATGGGACGAAAACTTACCTAATGATCTAAAATACGAGCGGGAAAGTTGGTGTTCAGAAATTGATCATTTACCCAAGTTTGAGATACTTCGTAAATATTTTCTGGGGGGTTTAGAAAATTTTGATACCATAGAACTTCACATTTTTTCTGATGCAAGTCCTAAGGCTTATGGTGCTGTTGCATATTTTCGATGTGCCAAAAATGATAATGAAATTCGGACTAGTCTTGTTTGGGCAAAATGTAGGGTTTCCCCTATAAAACGTCTGACAATCCCTCGCCTCGAACTTATGGGTGCGATAATAGCTGCTAGGATGTGCAAATATTTAAAAACTGTTTTTAGTTCTCATGTTTTAGATGTCCATATTTGGTCAGATTCCATTGTCGCGCTACATTGGATAAAGGGTTCACCGATAAACTGGAAGCCATTTGTGGCAAATAAGGTAGAAGAAATACAGTCTTTGACTAACCCCAGAATTTGGAATTTTACTCCAGGGAAAGCCAATCCTGGAGATTTGTTGACCAGAGGGGAAAGTTTAACTAGTCTTGTAGAAAATACATTATGGTTTGAAGGTCCAGATTGGTTATCAATGCCTAAAGAAAGGTGGCCGAAGCATGACATTCTTCCCAGCAATAATGATTATTTGATTGAAAAGAGGTCCAAATTAAATTCTATTCAGCTTTCCTGCAATGTTAAATTACTTACAGAACCATTGCTGGATTTAGGAAAATTTAGTAAACTTAATCGTGTATACAACATCACCGCTTGGATTTTCAGATTCCTTAATAACATTAATAAGAAAAAGACTAAGCTGTCAGCTGAGCTTACTACTGCAGAAATTACAAAATCGGAAAAATATTGGTTAAAGTTAACTCAACAAACTGTGTTCACTCTTGAGATTGAAGACCTGAAACGAGAAGAACCTATCAATAAAAATTCTCCTTTATACAATTTAAACCCTAAATTGGATGAAGATGGTTTATTATATTTATTGGGAAGACTTCGCTTATCTGATCTGCCTCTAAGGGAAAAAAATCCTTGGATACTCCCGGGCGGGGAACAATTCACCAAACTGCTAATTCTTCAGACCCATGAAAAGGTTTATCATTATGGAGTAGCCACAACCTTGGCGCATCTTCGAGAAACATATTACATCATCAAAGGAAGGAAATATGTTAAATCTGTGCTAAAATCTTGCATTATTTGCAAAAGATTTAAAGTTAGACCTGGCAATGAAGAAATTGCTCCTTTACCGAAGGATAGGATAATTGAATCACCCCCATTTGAGACCTGTGCTGTTGATTTCGCCGGCCCTATTTTTATCAAAACTAAATCGGGCCCAGATAAAGCTTACATTGTGCTCTTCACCTGTGGAGTTACTAGAGCTGTTCATCTGGAAGTAGCATCTGACCTCAGCACTGAAACCTTCATCTTAGCTTTCAAAAGATTTGTTTCACGTAGAGGACTCTGTAAAATTGTATACAGTGATAATGCCAAGACCTTTATCAAAACTGATAGTTTACTGAAGGAGATTTGGAGTAAGATTTCCAAAGCTGAGGTTCAACAGTATTTTACTAAAAACCGAATTGTGTGGAAATTTATTGTACCTAGAGCCAGCTGGTGGGGTGGGTTTTGGGAGCGCATGGTGCGTTCTGTCAAAACGCCCTTGAAGAAAGTTTTAGGACGATCTTGCTTGAGCTATGAAGAGATTCAAACCACTCTCACTGAGATCGAAGCTGTTATAAATGGAAGACCTTTAACTTACGTGTATGATGAAATTAACGAGCCATTTCCCCTAACTCCTTCTCATTTTCTGATAGGCAAGCGCCCAAATTTCTTTCCTGATATTCCCTCTGTGGCAGAACCAAAATCCAACAAAAAGACCCTCACGAAATTATTGAGATACAGAGATCAAATTTTAAACCATTTCTGGAAGCGTTGGAGAACGGAGTACTTACTGGAACTTCGATCTGCAAATCGCATCGTTCCAATAGATACTCCCACAAAATTCAAAATTGGAGACGTGGTTATAGTTCATGAAGACAAGGTTCCAAAACACATGTGGAAAATAGGAGTAGTTAAAGACTTTTTTTTCGGCAGAGACTCGAAAGTTAGATCTTGTGCTGTTCGAACGCCTTCAGGCGTTGTGAGGAGACCTATACAATTACTGTGTAATTTAGAACTTGACATTGAGTCAGTGACTCAGTAAAAAAAAAAATCTTTCGCATAAAAATGTCATTTCTGTTTACTTTTAAATTGAACTTTAGGTTATTTCATGTCTAATTCAGACTGTTATATATTTTAGTTAGCTGTTATTCATTTGAAGTTTACACCAAGTTTGTAAGTATGTTAATTTGTTTAATTGCTATTATGTTAAAAAAAAAGTTAAATATTTGAATTTTGCTGAACATTTCAATTGTTCATCCTGGGGGAGTGTGTTGAATCTCCCTTTTAGTTGCTTTTGGCGAGAAAATATCTCGCCAGTTTTTACAGCAAACCTAAGTTTAAGTTTAAATTGAAAGATTGCTTTAGGTTTTGCGATTTGATTGATGTGGATTTTGAAGGGAGCCGCTGGCCCTTGTAATACCAGCATGAACCATTCCTATGGTTTTAATTTTATTTTGTTTTATGTTAATAAATATTAGTTTTGTTTTAGTTGATGGTTGTAATGTGGTTCCTTGTCTAACATTTTGACCAAATGAACAGAATTACGAAGAATTTTTAAACCTGCAAAAAGTGGAACTGCTGAGTTCTTTTAAAGCAATCGTAATTTCTCAATAAACGTGTTTGGTAGTGCTACGTTTTGAACATTAATAATTATTATTAGCTGATCAGATATACGAGTACGTTGCATAGATGGAAAACCTTTCTCTGGAAAGTTCCAATAACACGGGAAGAATATAATCTGCTCAATCATTCCTAATTATAGAAGCACTCTCGTTTCGCCAAGCATTTATTAGCATAATAAAAACCACTGGTTTTCAAAAACAACAGGAAGAAGTGTGGAAGCAGGAAAAAACACTAAAACTTCCTCTCGTGAAAAATAGTTCATTAATTTTCCACAACATTGGACGTTATCAGATAGAATAAGTCATTATACGCTCGTGTGGATTGAAATTATTCGGTGTGGATTTTCAACGAGCTCCTCAAAAACTTGTGAAGTGTTTGTTTCCTGTATCCATATCTGACAGATTGGTTTAGGCAAATAATGCAATGTATTTTCGTTTCATATCCTTTAATAAGTTCCTTAGGGGACAGTCATCAATTACGTTAGGGTCCGGAAGAGGCGGGGGTTAGAAAAATCTCTGCATATCCTTACTTTAGCCGGAGGGGGGGCATATCCTTTCTGCATATCCTTTCAAACCCATTATAACATAATATTTTCCGAGTCGATATTTTATGTTGGAAATCGCGCGGTCAAGTGTTTTCGCAGGGATCATTTTTTATTTGTGTCTGGAAGGTAAAAAACATATTAGGATGAGCTGTTTTTTATTTGTTTAACAAAGAATGAATAGTGTAAAATATGATTAAAAAACCTCACTATGTATGGCATGTTTTATTTTTAGTTCATATCGCATCATATAATATATTTGAAAAATAAAAATCTTTGACTTACGTCAAAATGGGAGTTTCAGTGTAACTGATCCCCCTTTCTAACAACATTTTATTCAGTAAATTACCGCCCAACAGCCCCCAGTGCTAAAGCAGAAATACAAGAAATACACCGCCAGCTCAGTCATTTCCAGCCGAGGACTGCAGTTTCGTGCTTATTAGCACTCATCAGCTCGGCATAGGAAAGTGACTGAGCTGGAGATGGAAAACACTCCAGTTTTCCATCTCCAGCTCAGTCACTTTCCTATGCCGAGCTGATGAGTGCTAATAAGCACGAAACTGCAGTCCTCGGCTGGAAAAGACTGAGCTGGCGGTATATTTCAAACATTTTATTATTTTGAAAAACGAAACGGAGTCTTACGTAAGAACAGGGGGGAGGGGTTTGAAAGATCTTACGTACCTTTACATGGGTGTAGGGTAGGGTGGTTCAAAAATACATGTAAAAAAAAAGAAGTTTCTCCTATATAACGGGACACCCCTCAATATTTTTATACTTGTGGATAGCAATATATTGGAAGATTTTAGCTTCCTATTTCAACTGAAAGAGGGTGCTCAACCCTCTCCCCCAAACTTCATTAGCATGGGGAGGGGGGTTAAAAAAATACATTGAACGAAAAAACAATGATACATATTATAATATACACTAGTAATATGCATATACATTACAATAAAATAATTATTTACAAAAAAAAAAAAAAAAAAAAGCTGAGGAAATTAAATGTTTCTCAATTTGTGGCATTTTCTATGCTACGGCTAATGTTAAATTAAGCTGTTATTGAGCACCCTCTTGAAATTTGAATAAGAAGCTAAAACTTTTACAGCATAGCACTATTAATAAGTCTAAAAAAAAAAAAAAAAAAATTGAGGGTATCCTGGACTCTAGCTGAAAAAAAGTTTTTTTGAACCACCCTAGGGTAGGGGTGTCAAAAATTGCCAAAATCATCCTTACGTAATTAACTAATGGCCCCCTACGGTCTACTCTGAAATAGTTTTGTAATGTAAGAGAGAGTGTGGCAGGGAGGGGGGATATAGACTACCATTTTAAAGGTTCTTGGGAAGAATATAGGATTTTGTGTGATCGAAAGATTTCAGAAACTTCTTGGGTGTCACTGTCAATATAAGGCACCAAATCGGCCAGGAATAAAGCACCTGGTAGGACATAAACGATATTAATTACTGTCTGACCACGGATTGTATGGAAAGACAAACATCCGTTTTACAGCCGGAAATGGACGAATCTATTATTTTTTAGCGATGCCAGCTTTTGCAGAAGCAGAGTCTCATTCAAATGAGCGGAATACCGGCATCAAATTTTTACTTTTCCCCCTCATTCAGATAGATTCGTCTTATCTGGACGTTTGAAAATTCCATACAATCCGTGGTTGGACAGTAATTTCATAAGCAATGAAAGGAAGTAGTATTTCAAGTGCTATTTACTTTCAAGTATAATTAAGGAATTGAAAATATTACTGCAATCGTTTACATTTTATTCATGAAGTGTTTGAACACAATGTGGACGGATACTATTGTCGACGATTTAGAGGTAGGAAATTCAGTACCTCCACGACCATCACCCTTCCCTTGTTTAGGCCCCCTAGAGTGTGGAACAAAGTGAAATAATTTTGACAACTTGCATTTTTCAAAAAGGAACGTTTGAAATTTATTTTGAAAATTACATAAAGAGTAAATATATAAAAATCTTCTGTGCGGACGTTTGTCACCATAAGACTTTTAAACAGCTGGACCGATTTTGATCAAATTTTTTGTGTGTTATTAAGTTGTGGCAAGCATGGTTTCGAAGCACGATGGATCGAATCGGAAACGTTTTTGTTAATTAATTAAACCATTGGATGCTTATATCTCCCAAATGATAAATATTTATTTTAACCTATTGTTGAGCGAGAACTGAAATAAATATTTAACACGTTGCCAAAGGACAATAAGAAAGCCAGCTCTGCTTTTTGTAATGAAATTTCCTACTGTGATATATCAATAATTGAGAATAGATAAAACGGAGAGAGAGAGAGAGGGAGGGAGGGAGGGAGGGAGAGAGAGAGAGAGAGAGAAGCCTTCATTTCTTAAAAGCAACGATTTTAAGTCCAGTGCTATATTTTAAAGTAAAGTACTGGAAGAAATCGGGTTTCTTTCACTAGGTTCACGCAAAACGCGTATTTTTCGTCAAAGTTAAACCAAAGACAATGTGACCGGATCGGTGCTTTAGGTTTTCCTAACCAAATGATCGGATAGGACCGCACATAACAACATTTGTTTCTCTTTTCAAATCCAACTGAGTTTTGGCACCAATATCAAGAATACTTTAAGGATTATCAAACTAATCAATAACATTATTAAAGGAAAAGATGGTGGAATTTGAAGACGAAACAAATTTTATTTTCGTCTAGATAAATTATAACAGGGTAGTTCTGTACACACAAGATTAGCGCAGTGGAAGATTTTTAGCTTTGGTGGAAAGAACAAATTAGGCAAATATATGAAGTTTTCGTTCAAAAGATGGGATCACTAATCGGTCGGAGTTTGGTTCACTAGATTATAGGAACGTGGTGGCTTGGCGACATTGGCCATAACAATACAGTTGCGTGATTATTTGTTTACTACTATTAATGTAATTTATTGTATTTTTTTTGCTCATTTGGTGAAATATTTTAAATTGCAAAGAACTGTTTTTGGTTTTTAAAGAGTGTTTAGTCATTTTAGTTGACGAACGTTTTTATTTTACATCAGGAGGGGGGGGGGGGTGATTTTCGCTTATTCAGGGTACTGTTTTTATCGTTATCATTTTTTTTAACTATATCCATTCTATTGTTTTATTTTTTTACATATGAGGGACGTTGCAGCGGGATTTCCCGTTTTTTCTACATGGGTAGTTAGTTTTTTATACTTAATATCGGAGGATGAATTTTATTCTTTGGGTATGGCTGAAGGAACAAATCATACAGTTGAAGATCTTTCAACTACGCGAGAAAAAATAGTTGATGAAACAACAACTCAGTGGGCGCTAGATAAATCAAGTTGTAATAAATATACGCATTCTGACACCAAGCAGCTTAAAACATTTTCTATTTATTTATTTTTTTTTCCAAAAAACGGTTCAACCACTTGATAGTTTATTGAAGTTTTTCAACTTTTAAATATACGAAGTTTGAACAGAACAACGTCTGTCGGGTCCTCTAGTAAAGAGTATATAAAGAGAGAACAAACTTGTGTTGGAATGTTTTTCATTTTTTGCAGTAAATATGTATCTTAAGATAAATGTGTAAAATTTCACCTCATACCCGGGGTAAAGTGATAACTGAAACATTTTTCTAATGAAATAAGATCTATTTGCTTCGTAAAAACATTTTTCCCTTAACGAATAAATGTATCAATGAATGAATGAGTGGATAGCTTATTGAATAAATAAATGAAATAATAAATAATGAATAAGTACATTAATTAACAAGCGATTAAGTTAGGAAATGAATAAGAAAATAAGTGAATGAATAAATAAATGAAATCAGTGAATGACTAAATGATTCAATTCGTGAGTGAATAAATTAGTGAATTAATAAGGAAATAATTGTTGAATGAATAAATAAATAAATTAAGGAATAACTTAATAAATGCGTAAAAGAATTAATGAATGAATGAAATGTAAATTATTTAATAAATTAATGAATAAACAAATAAAATGTTTAACTTTGTCCCATTCATTTTGAAAGGCCTTTACTTGATCAATTGTACCAAATTATTAAAAGTAAAGCAAGCCTAATATTTAACATATAATATTGCACTGCGCATCAGTAAATCTCAATTAAAATTTGAAACGTTATAAGCAAGACCTTTCTCATAATAAAACGGAAAAAAATAATGTACTCACTATTTCACTATCCCCCATATTTCCATACTTAATAAATCTGTTAAACTGGTTTTTTTTTTTTTTTAAATACCTGGAAATTCAAAACTTAGCTCGAAAATATTTGCTACATCTCAACTCAGCATGAAGCTTCTCAAAGATGTGTATATGATTTTTAATACGAAATGATTAATCAGTTGTTATATTGATATTGCTATGCATTAACTGGAGATTAAATCACTTGTGCATAATTTAAAATATTTTAGTAAAATTAAGAGTTTTTTCCAACTCTAATCTGGATAGAGGAGGAGCAGGAGTCTTTTTCATCGGACCATACGGAGCGCAGGAATGTCACGGTATTCCCGTTGGGAAAATCGCCTCGAACTACACATGGGAACTTGTCGCCATCAAAAGCGCTCTGGAGATTTATCTTTCTAGGGAGGACCAGAGTTCCAGAGGCATCATCATTTTCTCTGATTGCAGATCAGCATTTCAGGTGATCCAGAAGGGCAAATGTCAACTTAGCCATCAGATCATTGAGCTTACATACAAAATCATTGAGGCAAAAAGATCCTGCATTTTAAAATGGATACCGGCTCATGTAAACATTTTTGGTAACGAGAAGACCGATGAACTCGCAAAGGCATCCCGTAATGCTCCTCAACCATCCAACTCCCTAACCCTCGTTGACGCCAACGTTGTTGCTGGCCGAAGACTAATCGGTCAACAAGCGAAAAGAAACTCCATTCCGGATTTGAACTGTGACAGAGCCATATCGACTATTATTACCAGACTTAGGACAGATCACTTAATGGGGATGAGGATTTCTGCGGATGGACAGCGTAGTTACACCAACCTTTGTCCTCATTGCCCAGATGACATCCCACTGTCTCGTCAACACATCTTCAGCTGTCCAACAATCCAGGTCAAACTTTTTAACATCGACTTAAAAGACCCAGTGGACCTACTCTATACAGATAAGGCTGTCGAAGTTGCAAAGGCTGTCTACGACAGCTTCGGAGCCATATAAATGCACATTATAATAGACACGACATCATCATCAACATGATATGCGCTTCCAAAAAAATAAATAAAAAGTAATTCTGTGGACATTACTTTTTAAAAGTTTGTAAATTAAGAAGGACTACAAAGTGTTATAAGAATATTTACGTGTGAAAATACTTGGAAGACGTTTTCTTTTTTCCAAATCAATAAAACACCATTCAAAGAAAATGAAAAAGAGACTTTTTGCTTTGTTGTAGGAAAAAAACCCGATAAAATCAGCGTAATGAAACTATTAAGGTACATTAAAGGAAATTGGGGGCCGAGCAATATTCGCCAAATTTATGAGTTCACATCTCAATGATTACACCTGAATTATTGCTAGTGTTTTCTTAAATTAAATTTAATTTTGATGGCTTTGCAATTTCTTTTTTGCTTTAATTTCTTGATTTTTACGGTTTTAGGTATTGCGATTTTTCAGCGCATTGTTTCGTAATGTCTTTGTAATGGGGGAGAGGGGTCATCTTTTATATGAAATACAGAACTCACGTAATGTGTTTACACTTAATACTATAACTTCCTTTAAAATAAAAAAAAAACCTCTCTCTCTCTTAATATGTAACAGCGTAGTCACAAAGGAAAGAAAAGCATTACGGAAGAAATATGGTTTCCAAATACAGTTGAACTTTCTTAATACGATCACGTTTAATACGAAATCACGGCTAAAACGAACATTTTGTTCGTTAAGTTTGGTTTGCTATCTAATTGCATTAAAAATGTCACGTATGATGCGTACATTAAATCGAAAGTATCGGCTAAACCGAACAAACACTTCAGACCTCTTTACTTAAAATGTAAATGAATACTGCAATTTTCTTTCTTAAAAAAATTTCAAAATTTGTTTGGGTAGTAGAAGTCTCATTGTGTATCGAGAAGAAAGTATTAAATATTTTGGATAGAAAATAAAGCCTGTACATTTGGTTACCCGTGGACATTTCAATTAACTCGGAGATAAAATTCATTTTCCATTGTGGATTACAACCTATTCCGCGATTGTCAGTTATCAGCTTCCTTTTTCAATATTTTCCAAAAACATTCCTTGCTAAGGAATATTTTTTTTCGCAATGTACTAACAGATTAAAATGTGCGTATTTGTGGTAATATTTTTTAAATATAGGTAAGCATTCCTTCATTTTTTCACTCATTCACGATTGTTACGAATAACGGCTAATACGAACAAATTCGTGGATTTTTGACATTTCGTATTAACCGAGTTCAACTGTATTAAGAAAAATCGGTCTTAACGTTCTCTGACAGGTTTTGACATGCTGTGTATCGGTGCAATTTTCATTTCTTTTCAGTTTTTGTTATTTTAGCATTTGCACGTGGTTTCAGATTTAAAGAGTGTATTTTATCTATTATAATGCATTTTTTGTACTGTTGTAACTTTAGAGCAGCTTTAAATACTTTATGGCTTTTAAAGCTATTCTTGTTAATTATTAGGGCATTTCTTTAATTTGATTGCATTATTTGCTGTTTTTAGGACTCAGATACAAATCGAATTTTTGGAGTTTTCAGGTCATCAAAATGTGGTCTCTAATAATAATAATAACTATTATTTTGTAAGACAAAATTTTTTCTTGTATCTTTTTTTTAAAAAAGGGGAATGATCTTCCTGTGATTTGACTATTTTTTTAAAGCTTTTAAATATCTTTACAACAGTTTTTCTTTGATATTTTAACAATAGTTCTAGACTTAAACATACTTCAGACCTTTCGTTAAAGCACCTCTTTAAAAATTATGATTCGTCTGTCCCGTTCCTGACCTGACCTGCTTGTTCGAGATGTACCCATTTCTGTTATGTAAGTTTTTCACTTCCTCTAAACTTAAACCACAAAGGGCAATAAAATAATAAACATACCCATAAAAAAGAAGTTAACCATGTTTTACGTCATAATACACGAAAAATGGATGCATGAAAAGCGGTTCCGAAAAATCTTTGTTAAAGTCACAAAAAATGAAGTTTTGGAGGAAGTTTCTGTCACATAAACGAACCGTAAAAAGCCAAACACGCTTTTTGGTTTACGCATTTAAAACTTCTGTTTTGTTCCTGAGCAAGATAAAGTTGAGGATTATAAGCTTAAATTAGAGCAGAAGTGTCACACATAAGAAATAATGATCTAAAGCTAAACTAAAACTGTAATCGGGTTCTTTTTACGCCTATTAACATCATATGTAGATATCCTTTTTCCCTGTGGGAACATCATTCAAGCTTAGTTCGTTAAGTTAATGTAAATATCTACCAGCAGAAAATTTAATTGCTTACTTTGTAAAAATTGATTTCTTTCATCTCTACCTGAAGATACAATTGGCACTAGTTACTGCTTAATAATGGAGTTGTTTCCTTCAGTCAGAAGTAGTACTTTTAGTCACTGAAATTGATAGAATAAGCAAAAAAAAAAAATAAATAAAATAAATAAATAAATAAATAATAATAATAATAATAACATGGACCCAGAAAATTCTTTTATTTTCCCAACAGTTATTTTTTAATTATTTTTAATGTCCGATTTTTCAAACAAGGCGTGTTCTTGATGACGTCACAAATGATGCTTTTTGGCGCATCTTTATACCGCGTTTCCACGTTATGATAATCAAGAAGCGAATTAAAATTGCACTCTACGCTTGCTATCAACCATATCGTTGCCAATGCACGTGAGTAAAGAAGCGAATTAAATATTTTGCTCGGTGTATGACAACACAGAACGGCATTTCATCACTTGTGATGTCATCGGCAAGAAATGTAAACAATAAAAGATCACCGATTTAGGTATTTTTTTAAACAATATTAAACTTAAACAAATTATTTAAAAATGGTTAGATCCTATGTTTTTAAGCATGTTCTTTCAGAAAAAAATACGTTTAAAATATTGGAAACGACCCCATCATATCAATGAAATATATATTTCTTAGTTAGGTAATTTATCAGTGTAAATAGTAGAGTAAAAAGTAAGTTTATTTCTCTTGTGCTTTATCGTTTCTCAGGAGCATTTAAAATCTCTCTGGCTGTCAAAGTTTTTCCAAATTCAGCATGATTTGTAAATTTGTTGTTTGAATCATGAAAGTAGGCTTGCCAGATTTCTGAAATGTTCAACCGGGATATTGAAATACTCCCTCCCCCCTCCCCTCCAGGCAGCGTCGCGAGTATTCACAACGGTACACACCTCGTGACTGGTTTTTAGTGTTTCAGAGGGTAATTCATTCTCAATGCTATGAATAAATGGTTACTAATTATGAACCCAAACCATGGGTAATAATGAATCATACAAGCAGATAAATTTAAACATTTTATTTCCTATTATTTATAAGTTACTTTAGTAAGAGGAAATACTTTAAATTAGAAATAAAAATCTGAACAATATTTAATACATGTACTTTTTTATAAGCTAGGACTTTTTTAGAAAGTCTTTTTGGTTTTAATCTTGTTGCAAAATCCTCTCAAGCTAATAAGTATTAGTTTTACAAATCAATGTTACAAATGACAACGTAATTATCCTAAATAATCTTTCACAGTTATTTTAAAACTTTTTTGCCCATCTGTAATCAAATTAATCTTTTATTGGGTCGTGAAGTAAACCAATCAGGACACCGGGATTTCGTCTGAAGATTGAGACTGTCTTGGTCAAACCGGGACGTCTAGCAAAAGCCTACATTAAAATAAAACAAAAGCGTTGTAAGAGTTTAAGGCTTTTTGAAATTTTAAACTCGCAGTAGTCTTAAGTTTTTTTTTTTTTTTTTTTAGTCGCAATCGAAACAATGCAAAAATGTGTCGCTTATTTCATTGTTCATATTAGCAAAAACTTATTTTTATGCCTGCTTCTACTTCGCATCATTAGACTTAAATTTAACATTCGTAATTCAATACAACTTTAGCTCGATGTTGCAACCTATTACTCGAAACTTTTTTCCGGTAACCTCATAATAGAGCTTTTCAATAATTTCGCCCACGGTGATAAATTAACGCAAGTATATCAAAAATATCAACACGTTATCAAAAAGTATTATAGAGCTATTAAAGTGAACTGCAAGAACAAAATTTTATTTATGTAACAAAATTTATTTTTGACTTACTTCAAGCAGTCTTACTCCAGTTCTCGGTACCCAAGAATCACGTTAGCGATTTGAAATCTTTTTTTTACTTCCTGTATTCGCAGGAATTCAAATTATTTCATTTATTCCTTTATCAACTCATTCATTTGATCAAGCATATCTTTAATAAACTATCTGATTAGAAACATATTTTATTCTTCACTTTAAAAAAAGAAATGAAATCCTTACAACCTTTTCTAAAGATGTGCTGCCAAAAATAAAAAATAATGTTTTAATGTGCGCTTTATCATAAAATACAATTTTCTTTCTTTATGTACTGTAATGTTCAAATCGAATTTCCAATTTTTTTCATTATGGAAAAAGTAAATTATCTTAACTATTCCACTTTGCCCCACATTCCCCTACATTGAGCTGAAGTTTCAAGTGTATCATTCTATTGAAAAAAAAAGAGAACTCCCACTTATATTTTCCCAAATTTCAACTAATTTGTAAAACGTTACTTGAAAACACCTCTCTTACTTTAATGAGGTTAAAATAATCACCCTAACATTTCTTTTCTTTCCTTAATGGCGTACTCAAAAAACCGGAAGCACTAAGCAGTGTTCCGGCAATGTAAAGATGCCATAATTTTAAAATTAAAGAAGCGGAGATAATAAACTATTTCCTGATCAAACATGGATTCATCCAACTGTGGAAATTGCTCCAACGATAACTGGACATGGGACTTCATGCAGTTTCGATTCAATAGAAAACGCGTTCGATTTTTACCTGCTCCACTTTTACTTTCGTAATGGCTCTCATTTGAGCTTGGATGACTGATTTCGTAATATCCAACTCTGATCGCTCATTGATGAATGGACCAGCTACATCTGATAGTCTGAAGAGTTTACTCGTGTCCCCCGCAAATCCTGCAGCGATGAGGAAGACAAACAAACAAACACAAAAGCATCGTACTTTCTGAGGTGTCCTTGATTTTGAATTTAACCCAGTTTTAATTTAGAGTTGAAAAGAGAGTGTTTGTGTTTGTTCCAATTCCGACGAACTGTAGCTACGTGATGCCCTGGGGAAGCATATGTTCGCGAAATAGTCAACAAACACGAAAACTGCAATGAAGCAGACTATTTTTAACTTTTAGTTAAGCGACAAATTATTATATGATAATGGTGAATCGTGAGATAATATTACTAACGTGACTTTTAAGTGAATGGTGTTTCGCTGCAGTTATTTTTCTCAAGTCGACAGCAGTTTAGTAGAACCTTCAACGATCATTCCCGTATTCATGGATTTCGTTCAGCGATCCCTCGGCGATTGCGGTTTGAAGAACGTACTAAGCCCCCTAAAGCTGTCGTCATAAAAGACGGTTTCGATGAACAACAGTTTAGAATATTTTCAAAGGGGAAAATAGTTTAGTTTTAAAATATGGTGGCAAATCGCCTTTTCAAGGCCACGAAATTGATGGCCTTAAGGGACACTTGGAAGGTAGGCCATCATTGCCCCTAATACAGAACAATGGCAGAATTAAGTAAAATGATGTCTTCAGCAATCTATTCCTCTACAATTTGACCACGAGGCTGAAAAGGAAGGAAATTTTCTCCTATCTCTTTCGCACTTGGTAAACTGTTTAGCTACTGACCACAGAACTTTCGGGCCCACAGATTTATTGAGCTAATTGAGTATTTAAGACCTATGGCATTGAATCTGTGATTCTTAAGTCCAGAGTCCGATGTCGAAAGCAAACAATAAGGCTCCCAGCAGTTTGAAAAATGGTTTTTTGCAGTATAATTTTAGGGAGATAAGATATTATTATCCGGTAATTTTTTCATTATTATGAAAAATCTGAAAACAGTTCTAAGATGAGCACATATGCAAAGGGGCCGTCTTCAAATGATGTCCCTCTTTGAGGCGAGTAGGAAAATTCGTGAAATAGTGAATTTGTCACTTGGGGAGTGTGGAGGTAACAAGTGTGACATCACACGTGCTCTGTGGGAAAATTCGTAAAATAGTGAATTTGTGACTTGGGGAGTGTGGAGGTAACAAGTGTGACATCACACGTGCTCTGTGGGAAAATTCGTAAAATAGTGAATTTGTGACTTGGGGAGTGTGGAGGTAACAAGTGTGACATCACACGTGCTCTGTGGGAAAATTCGTGAAATAGTGAATTTGTGACTTGGGGAGTGTGGAGGTAACAAGTGTGACATCACACGTGCTCTATAACAATATGCTTGTGAAAAACAGTGTGACATGTGACACGAGAGGAGAAGGTAAGATAAAGTTAGACCCTTTGTAAAAGAAGGGGGGGGGGTAGACATTTGTCGAAAAAAAAAGCGTGACATCATTTATGGACAGCCCCAAACGTCTGCGTTTACAATTTTCTTGCAAAAAATAACCTTCTTTAAAAATGAATTACAAGCTTTCAGAAATAGATTAGCAAGCAAAAAAAAAAAAAGATCAGTCTTTTCAAACGAAAGGATGAATGTAACCCTAAACAGTCACTTAACCTGTTCTATACAGAGATCACTGCTCCGCAAATAAAGAGAAAACAAAGATGCTTAACTAAAAGAGAACCGGAATGGTGGCTTTCCCACGCTGCTTCGAATAATCCACAACATTGCATCGGAGAAAATAGAAAATGAAGCCACCGGGCCACTTTCGATTTTCTTCTTTCGACCTCAATCGCTTTTATTGATCTTTTGTGGGGTTCTTGTTCATGTCGGCCGTCAATTGCATCTAGTGTCTCGCTAACAAATCTGCCTAATTTTGTATTACATGTTATATTTAAGTTCTGCAAAAATAATCGTGGGACGGAATCGGACCATGACTGCTTTGCTTTGACTGTCTTTTATGCCAAATTTACAACTGATTTTTAGTGTTTTATACTACCGCGGACTGGTAAACGGCAGTATCTACAGAAATGAGTTTTCGAGCTATTTGAAGAGCAGTGTTTTGAGTTCAATACTAACAATAACGAAAGGTTGAATTAGACGTTTTTTTTTTTTTTCAGCAGAAACCAAATAATCAAGCATGTACAACAAAGCTAACTTAGAATAGATGACAAAAATGCAAGAGAATGAAAATTTTGCAGTTACTGCCTTTTATCTACCCACGACTGTATAATACTTATTGAGCTGTTTAAATTTCGTTTAAACGTATGCACACAAAAAAATATTATAAACGTCAAAAAAAAAAAAAAAACTGAAAAAATACGAGTGTGATATCAATTAAAATATGGTTAGGTGCCTTGCTCCTAATTTTCCTTCTTGCTCTTGTGTTTTCTTTTGTTATTAAAACTTCAAATGCTTTCGTAAAAAAGCATGCATGAATAATAAAATTCATTATCATTTTTTTAATTTATAGAACTTATTTATCGTTATAGAGAAAAGTTTTAAGGCAAGCAAAGCAACAGATAAAAATTCTAAATTAATTCAATTAAATATATTTGATTAAAAAAATTAAATTGGGTGTGATCAAAGTAATCATTCATATTTGTCGTATCTAAGGACCTTAGGAAAGCGACACGACATCGCACATATTTAAGGCTCACTCTTTACATTAAGCAGTGGATCATGTAACTGTTATCTACTAATTTCAAAGCACGTAATAGATTACATATCTCTCAACCAATCACAAGGGGAATAAGATGACTTTAAATCAGGGACGCCGAGAGCCAAGACGGGGCTCGTCAGTTCGGTCACCCAGGCCCCCCTCCACCCATAAAACTTGCAAAATTTATACTACTCCTATTTCGAGCCAGACAGCGTCAAGGGACGGGCGCCTAGTTTCCGACTAGGCCGACATGACCTCTCGTCAACACAGCGTAAAAGCCCGTCTAATTGAAATCAATAAACGATTTTGATTGTTCAATAAATAGAGAGTTCATCTAATCTCAAAAACTTAGCAGATTCTGACCATTTCGTGGTAGCTACAAACGTCGTGACCTATTAGATATCAACTTAAATTCTACATTTTAAACTTTTTACAGTTTTAAACTTTACCTTTTCACAATTTACTTTTCTACATTTTAGGACATTTTTTGTGTTTTAAGTGCTAATGTAAAAAATGAAATGAAAAACATAAAACCCTCATCTGCGAAAGATGGCACTGGAGCTTTTAAAATACTGCAAGCATTTCTTTCGAAAAATTAGAGTAAAGATAAAAATTTACAAAAAGTCAGCTGTGTTCAATTCAGTTTACAACACAATAAAAGCAAAATTCATAGCAAAATAACTGTCCTCCCTCCAAGTATTCCCTCATATAGCGTTATTTCATTTCAGCTCCTAAGTTGCGTTAAATCGAGATTGCACTGTATAACCGACTTTGTCTCTTAAGGCTGCGAAAATTAAAACTCGCTTCAATGTCAGATAAATCACTCCTAACGATTTCGTGAACTTCAAATTCCCATATTTATCCTTCGTAACTGCTGCCGTAAAACTACAAATAAAGAGCAGCGCAATAAATCAATATCTTTCTAAATATTATAAGTTTTTCCTCGTCTCTAAATACCTTAGCGTGTTTATATTAATTCTGAGTGTTTGGTTCAATGTCCTTTCACACAACAGAGAGCGTCAAAGCCGAAAATAATGTCGAATTGCTTGATGGAAGGGGTTTTTCGTTATTCGAGAGCCTCGTCCTCTAAAGTCGGTTTTGGCGCAATGAACCGAGGAGAAAAGGCGCGACAACTTTTAAGTCAAGAACTTCAAAATTATTGAGGCAAGGAAGTTAGTCTTGTAGTCGAAGATGATTGAAGATCACAAGCTACGTACAGGCCCGACGAGAGGCCATTTCAGCCTATTCGGAAACTCAGGGCCCAGGACTTGAGGGGGCCCGGCGACACTGATGCAAAAAAGAAAGAAAGAAAGAAACGAATTAAAGAAAAAAAGAAAGAAAAGGAGGGGGCGAGGGACTCGGAATAAGAGAAAACGTAAAGATTAAGTAAAGTTTACTCTTTTGGTATTTATACATGTCCTAAGGTTCCGATATGAACCTCAACAATGCATTGTGTGAGTTAACAACTAGATAGATAATAGATAACATAGTTCCAACTTTCAACCACCTCACACTTACAACAACAAAAATAAGCGATCAACAAACAAAAGAGGGTAGTAAAAAGAGGGAAACATATCTTGTTCATTAATTAATTGCACGCATATTTCTAGGGGAAAAAATGTGCGTTTAGCAGTTTGTTGACAGCAAGGGACATTCCATCGACAGTGCCAAATGGAGGCCATAGAGGTCGATACCCCCCCTCCCCCTTCTGAATGATAAAGTTCCGAATTTTCTATAATTTCCTCATTTTTTTTTAAATTTGACATAGTAAAACAAGTGTAATCGAAATTTTTTCCCCGGGAGGGGCAGTGATTTCCGGAGGAGGCCAACTGCCCCCCCCCCCGGAGAGATGCCTGAAAGAAGCACTGTCTAGAAATGAAAGGTACTGCTTTCTACTTAATAAAATCATTAAACACCTCACATGACGTTTGTATTTCTCACTGTGACAATACAGAGATTTCATATATATATATATATATATATATATATATATATATATATATATAATATTTTTTTTTTCAACTTTTTCTTTCTTCTTTTTTTTCTTTTCCTTTGTTCCTCCATTTTTTTCCTTTTTACTTCCTTTTACAAAAAAGGAAGTATTGTATTCGCGAAAACATTTTCACTCAAAAAGCGGCCTTAATTTCCATTTTTCTCATCCACGAATTAATGTTGAGTTTTTTTTTTTCGACTCCACCACACGTGGATATATGCCAAAGAACCTACAGACATCCGAAATATCCATTTTGACGACCCCCGAGTTAATTACAATGAATTTTCTTGTGACGTCCGTATGTTCGTATGTATGTGCGTATGTGTGTATGTATCTCGCATAACTCAAAAACGGTATGTCCTAGAAAGTTGAAATTTGGTACGTAGACTCCTAGTGGAGCCTAGTTGTGCACCTTCCCTTTTGGTTGCATTCGGATGTTCTTAAGGGGGTCTTTTGTCCCTTTTTGGTGGGAAATCATTGTTAATTTCGATGTAAACTCAAGTGATGTTATAATTTGTCGGACACTTGGCGATATATCGCCAGTCTTTTTACAAATTTGGCGATTTTTTTTTCTATAAATTTGGTTTCAAATTGGTCACTGCTGGTGATATTTAGAGAGTAAACTATTGAATCACATTAAAATCGCCAATAATGGGGAAATGATATTAAATTAGAGTAAAAGGAAGTCATGTGATGCACACATCAGCTCGTTTCTTTTTGTTACGAAGTCATAAAAAAAATCTTGAGTCTGTGAAGTATTATGACGCATATACATAAGATAAATCGTTGCTTTTCTATGAATTTTTAAAATATGTCAACGACTTTTCGGACACCCTGTATTAAGCGAATTTTAATTCTGTACTTAAAACAGCATCAACGACCTATGTCAAAAACATCAGTTTTGCCAAAAGTGGTCATAAATTTGCTGAATTTTGTTTGGCTTCCTCTAACTTACACGCTCAAACCTAGCAAAATTTTGAACACTGCAAGAAATTGTCTCAAGGACATTAAAAATGTTCAAAATTATTTTAATTGAACTTGAATGATGTTGTTTCCGTTAGTGAAAAGTTTTACTTTCAGTTCCTGTTATTGATAGGATGAAGAAAAACATATCTTTTGCCAAAAAACATTTTAATTTTCCCATTACTTAGTTTTTAATCATTATTTTAAAAATCTCAGACTTTCAAATTAAGGTGTGACCAAGAACGCCCCGTTAGGAACTCACGAAAGGTCACTCTGACCTCCCAAAAGAAATTTTATTCGGAAAATTCTGAGTGATAGTTCGGAAAACTTGGAGACAGTATTGGAGTTTTAGAAAGTCGCCCGTCAAGGTATGATTGGTGAAAATTGCTTCTACTGTCCAACCACAGATTGCATGGAATTTTCAAGTGTCCATATAAGACGAATCCATGTGAATAAGGGGGGAAAATAAAAATTTGATGCGCGTACTCCGCTCATTTGAATGAGACTCTGCTTCTGCAAAAGCTGACATCGGTAAAAAGTAATAGATTCGTCCATTTCCGACTGTAAAACGGATGTTTATCTTTCCATACAATCCGTGGTCAGACATTTGAACAAAGCCATTGCCTGTTTGGTGATATTTTGATAGGTGAAATTGTAACCAGAACCAGTGGATTAACCCTAAACTCCAGCAGGTAGCGTTCGTTGTTGACCCTTTTTTCGTTTCTTCATTCCCCTGAAATGTGTCTTACCAGTGGTGGTGGTAGTGGTGTCGAGTCCATAAATTCATGTGTCTGCAAAACAGAGTCGTCCAACTCTTTGATGTTGCCTGAGAGACACAGACACCACAGACTGATGTCTTTTGTAGAGAATTCCCCAAGCCGAGCCAGAGATCTTAAAATGGCAAGGCACTCAAAAATATGATTTGAGGCTTACCAGTAAAACAGTTAAGTTACCGGATCGAGTTCAGCCTTGTCACAATAAAGCCTTTCCCTGCATGTTAAACATTACCAAAAGGATGCGAGTTTCATTGTTTAAAACACGCGGTTTACTTGATCATCGGCTATTATTTATATGAGGATTGCAATTTTTAAAAATAATTTTTATTGATGCCTAATAGTCTCTTCTCATCAGATATGGGTATGTGTGTTCCTGCACTTTTTTTTTTAATCAGTCGGCAAAATTCGCAGTTTCATTTGGCAAGTTGATAATTGAATCGACAGGTTTGAAAAGGGAATAATAAGTCCAAAAATCGAATTTTTGGGAAATTAAGGGGGTCCGGGACACATTTCGAATTTTCTTTTAATTAAATACTTTAGAGTTTTGAAATTTTTTGCACTGGTTCACCATCTATTTAATAAGCAAAGTCATAACATAAATATTAAAAAAGATTTTTTTATTTAAATTTTAATTTGCTTTTTTTTAAAAAAAAATGGGGTTGCTTTAAATTGCAATAACTCAAAATATTCTTGGTAAACATTCAAATTTTTTTCAAAAAACTATGCACAAATGTCTAAGCTTTAATTTTTATTCGGCGATTTCAAAAATATTTATTCAATAAAAAATTAAAATATTTGTAGAAAAATTGCGAAAAATTCGAAGATACTTTTTTTTATTTAAAAATCATATTTTCGGCAGTAAACGCTTTTTTAAAATTCGCCGAATAAAAATTCAAGTAAACTGTTTGAAAAAGATAGCTCCAAATTTCATTATTTTATCTTTATCGGTTCCTGATTTATAAGAGTTTGAATGCAGGAAATTGGGAAAAATTGCATCGTGAAGAAAAACGCGTTCAAAGCTTCAAAGTTAAAAGCAATATTAGTTAAATGCATGCCACAAAAATAACTATATCTTTCGTTCTAATTAAGATAGAAACAAGATTCAAACTTCCTTTTAAGCAGAAGAAAACGGAGTAGTTTTTAAAATGATTTAAAAAATTTTTCAAAATTTGACTATTTTTGTGTCCTGGACCCCCTTAAAAAAACTGTATAAGTTCTGTAAATTTCATTGAATATCTTCCGACTTTGTACATGAGTTTGAGAGCACGGTTAAGTGTAATGTAGTATCGTGAAAAAAAAAATATTGGAACTATTTAGAATTTTTATAGATCTGGTAGAAGTTGTTGGATTTATTTCCTTCTTAAAACTTATAACATTTATCGGAGAGAAAATTGCAACCAACTTTTGAAATAAGTATGAAATTATTACTTTATTTAATTGAAAATTACAAAAGTTAAAAAGTTCAAATTATGAGAAGTAAAAATTAAATTATAAAAAAAATACACAAAATCAATCGTGCAATCTTCATCCTGATGAGATGTAGTAGGCCAAGTTTCTTTTTGTCTGAAATGTAACGAAAAAGTTTTTTCAGATCATCCAAGTTTTTAAGAATGTATTGCAAATTTAGCGTAGTAAACTGGATCAGTGGGAAATTTCACATCAGTTATTGTCTTTTTTCAAGAGGAAACTTCTTTTGACAGGGCCATCAATGAACTTGCAAGTAGTTACATATCCTGCAGTTGAAGATTCATATATTAAATGTTTGTATTTCGAAATTGCGAATGTCTCGGTTTTATCAATATTACAAACATCTCTTTTCCGTTGTGGGGAACCACAAACTTCAGACACTTCATCGGAATCTCCCAAAGACATTGTTGTAGTAAATAAGTTAATAATAAATAATTGATTAATCATACTTTGATGGAAATAACGATACAGACTTTGACACACTGAAAAAACAAACGTTTTGTACACCAACAACGAATGATCATGTAATAAACATTTAAAATAGTTTTCTCAATTGGTTAACTTGGAGTAACTACTCGTGCTGCAACCTAGTGGACCAATTAATTACAAGTTCTAAGAAGGAAATAAATCTGGGATTTGTTTCCTTCTTACACCTGACGCTAAATTCAATGCTCTATAACTATCTCTAGGGGACGTCTTTTATTTATTTCTTACCACCCACATGTAGATAGAAGCTAGGAAATATTTTAGATTGCAAAAAAAAAGATATTTTTAGTCTTTATTCCCCTCTTAAACCTGCCGATTCAATTTACCCCTTCTTAAAAATTTATGATCAAGACGCCTTTGCATGCTTATTAACAAAAATGAAAAATAAAGCAAATTTTTTTTAAAAAATATTAACTCAAAAATCAAGCAATAGAAAGCAATATATATATATATATTTTTAACACAAAAAACTAGGCAATGAACTTGACATTGAATTAAAATATTCACCTTTAAAATAAATTCTACATACTACATTGTTCTTTTCCAACTGAAAAGGAAATGGTTACAGGGAAGCATTTAATTAGTATAAGTGTTTTCATAGAAAATGTATTGCCAACTCTTGGTGAAGTTGTAAACTTTTTTTTTTTGTGATCTTATATCTTGGTAACCGACTTGACAAACTGGGTGGGACAAAATGCTTTTGTAGATATCTTTATTTTAAAAAAAAGAAAAAGAAATAATCTTAGAAATTAAAAATAACAGTTAGTTTCCTCGTGAAATAATTTAACTATTATCTTTTTATATTGAAAAAACAACAAAAGAATATTACTTAATTCTAAAATACAGGTGAGGCACAGCCATTTTTACTTCCTTTTGCATAAAAGGAAATGTTGTATTCGCGAAAAAATTTTCACTCAAAAATCGGCTTTAATTTCCATTTTGCTCGCCCCCGAATGAATATTGAATTTTTATTTCAACCCGACCACTCGTGGATACATGCCTAAGAACGTATAGACACTTGAAGAATCCATTTTGACGAACCCCGAGCTAATTACAACGAGTTTTCTCGTGACGTCCGTATGTACGCATGTGTGGATGCGTGTATGTATCTCGCATAACTCAAGAATGGCATGTCCTAGAAAGTTGAAATTTGGCACATGAGCTCCAAGTAGGGTCTTGTTGTGCACCTTCTCTTTTGGTTGCATTCGGATGTTCCAAAGGGAATCTTTTACACCTTTTTGGGGTAAAACCAGTGTTAATTTCAATGTAAACTCAAGCGGTGCTATAATTTGACAAACATTTGGCAATATATCGCCAAGCTTTTGGTCGCCAAGTTTTGTCGCCAACTTGGCGACGAATTTGGCGGGTTTTTTTTACATCTGGTTAATTTGGCCATATTTATAGAGTTAACCATTGAATCACATTTAAACTGCCAATATTGGGAAAATGTATCTGTATAAAGCGTTTTCTTTGTTTCGATTCACAACAGACTTGGAATGAAAGTTTTTTGAAAGTTATTGTAGTTTTTTTACTCACTCCAAGGCACTATTATCTTTAAATTGGAATAAAAGGAAGTCATGTGATGCACACATCAGCTCGTTTTCATCTACTAGACACAAAAGTTTGTATCTTTAAGGGAAAAATATTTCTTTTTAGATATATGTTGCGAAGTGTACCCTAATGAAATGTATATTTGCAATCAGTTTTAAATAACCTATTAAGAGTACAATCATCTTTTTTGCTGTGGTACAGTACATGTATGAATATTTTGAAAGTGACTCCTTCTTATTTATCCTTTTTTTTTTTTTTTTCAATAATTTTTTTGCTGAAATTCACTTTAAAAGGTCAACATTGACGAAATGGTAAGAGTAAGGACCTTACACAAATGATTAACTTAATTGAGATATCTTCAATAATAATTTTTAGAGAAAACGCCTTAATTAATATAATTGATATTAATGTCCTCTTAATTATTAAACGAGTTATCAATTATTGGTGTCTTAAACCGTTGGAAAAATTTGTTTCTTCAGTTGTCATAAATTTCCCTTCAAACACAAGCTGCTTTTCCTATTATGTGCAAATTGAAAATCTTGCATCCAGCGATATTTAAAGCGATGCTGAGACCTTCTGTTGTCCTATAAAAAAACGGCCAATTCAGAAAAATTGCCTAAAATAATGTATACAAAAACTACCTGAAAGTCAAACTATTAACTACGCGCTTTTACGAGGGATGTTATGTTCCGTGAATAAAAAAAACTCTCAAGAATCTCATTGCCAAAGGGGGAAAATGCCGCAAAGACAATGCCAAATCTGCGAATATAATAAAAACAGGAATAAAACCGCTTTTTGTATTGTTACGAGCAAAGGGCGTAATCATTGTTGTCAGCTGTTATTATAGAATTCCCTATTTTCGGGATGCATTGTTTTGTGTATGACAAAATAACATCAGAAGGATGATTGCTTCATTTGCATGAATTTTTCTGAAGAAAAAGCGATTCTTTGCGTGTTGTTGTGAGGGAGTTTTGTTCTTGGAGTTGAGTAACGGTGTTACGGCAAAGCAGCAGCATCAGCAGCAACAATATAATGAGGAAGACATGGGTGATTTTTAAACTTTTTTTTTTTTTTTTGAGTAGTGGCAGGGCTCGACTAATTCTTTTGAGGATACTGGGCACGAACTTTATTTGGCGCCCCCAACCTCCCCCATTCCTATACCTTATGGTAGATATTAATAAAATATTTAAGGATTAAGAGACTTAAGTATGCACTACATCAACGCTAAATATGGTAATGTTTTACATTCCATTATAAATTGTGAAAATATTATAATACTAGTGGTACCCGCACGGGTTTGCCCGTAGTTGAAAATTAAAAGGTCATTCAGTGCGCCTGTATATTTACAAATAATGGATGACGAATTTCTCGCCAATTGGCTATGTTCATTCGCTCTCCCATTCCACGTCATAATTTCGTAATTTACTCGTCCATCTTATGATAATTTTGCTGCGGAAACTGTTCTTAAAATTGAAATAGATAAATAACAAAATCGAATTTACGAAAAATCGCTTCGAGGTGCACACCCCATGCTACAAACTAACTTTGTGCCAAATTTCATGAAAATCGGCCGAACGGTCTAGGCGCTATGCGTGTCACAGAGGTCCAGACGTCCTCCAGACAGAGAGACTTTGAGCTTTATTATTAGTAAAGATAAAGATAAAGATGAGATGTTTCTGAACTTCCTGGTAGCAATAGAACATAAATATCAAAAATATTTCTTATATAACAGGTTAAAATGCAATAAAGTATAATATAAGGCCTGTAGTGACTTTGAGATTTGGGAAAGAGGTTATATTTTTAAACATATTGTTTTTCCCCAGACTTAATACTTGCTTTTGTTATGGTGCTATTTGATTTTGCTTCATTTTTTAAAAACTTTTGCTACACATTTGGGGCCCCCAAAATATTGGTGCCCTGGGCCCGTGCCCCATGTGCGCATGCCTTAATCTGGTCCTGAGTAGTGGAACGATTTTTTTAACATTAAATTCTAAGGTAATCTCGTGCATCGAATTCGTCGTTTAATTAAGCATACTTAGCGTTAAGCATACTACCACTCACTGGGACCGATTAAGTAAAAAATATAAAAAATGATTTTTAAATCTAAAGACTATTTCTATAAACTTGGTTTTCGCACTAAAATGTATAAAATAAAATAAGTACATGATTTCTTGATTAAAACATTAAAAAATTGCAGTTGATTTTAATATCTTTATACTTAGGTTAATTAAAGAGGTAACTGCAGGGGTTGAGATAAAAAGAAATAGGCGGAATACAGTGTTTCACGAATAACTTTTATTATTCTTCTGTCAATTTTTAATTTTCAAGTGTAATTCTAAAGCAGCCAATAACAATTGAATTAAAAATTGAGAAAAAATGAAATAGAGGCGGTATAGTAAAAGTTATACATAATAAAAATCTATATGCCGCCTATTTTTTCTTCTCTCAACCCCTACAGTTACCTCTTCAATTACCCTAAATATAAAGATATTAAGATCAACTGCAATTTTTTAATGTTTTTATCAAGAAATCATATATAGTCGACTCGCGTTACAACGCGATTCGACTTACGCGAAATGGCTACAATACGAGTTTTTCCTCGAATAAGGAATTTTAGAGCTAACCGAACTCCCCACTCGCAACACGAAAACTTTCGAATGGGAATCGCGGGCTTAAAAATCGTCCTCGTAATTGGCTACTAAATATTGGTTTCGTGGACGGACTTTCCCTTTAGCATAACTAAAAGCGGAAGGTCCTCACACCGTTCTAGTTAGTGTGATTAAATAACCACTTCGCATCCTTCACTAATTTTTTCATTCCAAATTTGAAGTTAGCGAAACCCAATTTCACTCTATGAACCCTATTTCACCTAAACACGCTGTTTTTAAAAAGCTTATGAAAATGAAAAGGAAAAAGAAAGTTTCTGACAATTAAAGAAAAGGTAAAGGTTTTCGACATGTTTGAACAATCAAAAAGTGCTTCGAATATACTCATAATTACTGTGTTCGCTGTATAGTACTACTATAGTGCTGTATTTTATTATTATGACGTACTATGCGTGTCGTTCTGTTTCATTTTATGCTTCTCTCTCCCATTGATTTTGTGCATCGTGACAGCCGTAATGTATCATGAAAAAAAAAAAAAAGTGTTGAGCAACACAGATTTGTTTTTTCTTCAATACAGTGCGAATTCAGTTCTTTATGTAAAAAAACGGTACTATAAAATTAAGAGGTAGGTTAAAATAGTTTGAAGGGCGATTACAGATGTCTAAAATAATTGAGTATGTTTATCAAAATTCGTGAATACCCTTTTCCACAACTCAAAATTTTGACTTACGCGAAGGATCTTGGAACGCATCCCTCGCGTAAGTCGAAATCCGACTGTACTTGTTTTATTTCATATATTTTAGTGGGAAAACCAAGTTTATAGAAATAGTCTTTTGGTTAAAAAAACATTTTTTATGCTTTATTTTAAAATTGTTTCGTTTTGAAATTTATTGGAGGTGAAAGTTTTTGAAATTTGAAGCATAATTTCCTGTATCTATCCTTATCTCAAAAAACTATTGACTTTCATTCAAGGGCAAATCTAGAAAATTTTCAAGGAAGGGAGCGATTTTTATTAATTACCCTTTTCTACGTTTCCTTACATTCTTCCCCTAACGTCATGGAAGATCGTCTTAAATTACTTTTTTTCTTAAGATTTATATCTGCAAATTTCCTAAGAAGTGCCCTTTACCCTACCTGAACGTATTCAAAAGTGTTCTACGTTACTTCTTTTAGACTTCAGTTTCGAAAATTTTCAGAGGAGAGCACTCGAACCCTCCCCAATATCATCTCTAGATGGTCTGAAGTTGAACTTTTGCAGATCCCGTTTCGTGAAAATTCCGGTAGAAAGTTTAATTCCCTGTCCCTAAAGTATTAAGAGATAGGCTACAAAATTGCGTTTCTTAGACTTCAATCCCGAAAAAGATCTTTGCGAGAGTCCCTTTCTTCTAACATCAGAAGATCGTCTAAAACTGTTTTTAGTACTTCAAAATCGAAAATATACGTATATGCCGCGGGGAGTTCCTGTATCGCTGCTCAAGAAGGGGTCGATCGCACCTCATCGCCCCTGCCTTGTATCCGTCCTTGCTTTCATTTTAGTATTAATGCATTGTGCATGAAGAAAGAATAACTTATATTTACCATTATCTGCTTTAAGTATTGCAAGTTCGTGTGTTCGAATTAAAAAGCAATTTCTAACTGTTATAGTAAAACAAAAAACTTTTAAACGTTAAAAGCTTTTTCATTAAAAACTTGATTTTTCTTTTGAATAAAACAAGTATGTTTTAAAATATTTGAATGGGGTCGTTTCCATTGGTCAAAAATATTACTTTTAGTCACTGAAGTTGAAAGAATGAACAAAAAAAAAAAAAAAAAACATGGAGCGAGAAAAAACTTTTATTTTCAAAACGTTTGGTTTTTAATTATTTTTTCAATGTCCAATTTTTCAACCTAGGTGTGGTCTTTATGACGTCACAAGTGATGAACTTAAGCTCGTACTCCACTGGAGAGCAGCATGCTTACGCTTACTGTCAACCACGTTTCCAGATTATGATAACTCAGAAGCGAATTAAATATTGCGTCGGCATGATAATTTGATAATATGTTTTGGAAATGTTTGAAATACAGGGAAAAGCTTTATTGTGACTAGGCGGAACTGGATCCGGTAACTTAACTGTTTTACTGGTGAGACTGTCATTTCAGAGAATGAAGAAACAAAAGAGGGGTCAACAGTGAACGCTACCTACTGGAGTTTAGGGTTCATCCACTGGAGTTAGGGTTAAAATTTCACCTATCAAGATATCACCAAACAGGTAATTGCTGCGTTCAAATGTAGAAGCAATTTTCACCCGTCATATCTTGAGGGGCAATTTTATAGTTAGTTTAATAATTACCATTATTTGTCATTGCTTTTGGAAACAATTAAAAAGAGTTAATAAAGATACTGGTTGGAAAATTGCATCGTTAAAAAACAGTGACAGTGCTACTATCATCTTTACTAATAATAAAGCTGAAAGTCTCTCTGTCTGTCCGGATCTCTATCTGTCTGTCCGGATCTCTGTGACGCGCATAGCGCCTAGACCGTTCTGCCGATTTTCATGAAATTTGGCACAAAGTTAGTTTAGCATGGGGGTGTGCACCTCGAAGCGATTTTTCGAAAATTCGATGTGGTTCTTCTTCTATTCCAATTTTATGAACAAAATTATCATAAGATGGACGAGTAAATTACGAAATTATCATAACGTGGAACCGTAACATGGGTACAAGCTAATTGGCGAGAAAATTCACCATACATTATTTGTAAATATACAGGCGAACCAAAAGATCTTTTAATTTTTCTATTACCGGCAAAGCCGTGCGAGTACAACAAGTTTCTTATAAATGAATTATGACTCCTTTAGAACTTTTGTTTTCACATCGTTTTCAAAATGGAATCAGTAAAATAGGGGTAAATTGGCACTTGCGATGTGTTTATCTTACAATTTAGCAGAAACAATAGAATATCGTTCATGCCGTCATTATGTATGCTCATCATACTAGAACCTGATACTTTTAATATTTTCAATAATGTAAATGCGATGAACAATATTATGTACGAAAACTAATTGAATTCGTTAACTCATATAATCTCAAACCGATTGAAATGTGATGAAACTAAGCTTTTTGTGTGCTTGCAGCGAGTTCATTAAATACACAGAAGACAATATCTATATCCTTTTCGCTTTTTTTTTTTCCTTTCGGGACCTATTTTAAGCAAGAATCCCGAAAACAACTGTAACCTAAAATTTTAAATTTATCCTTTTGGGCTGAAATTAACCCGTATTAAAGAGGCAAAAAACAGTCGAAAAAAATTTCTACCATTTTATAACATGTTGCATAATACAGGACAAACATTAAATAAAACATTTAACGAGTTTTTATTTCTGATCCAATTTGGTGTCGAAAATACTTTTTTATTATCTACGGTTCAGAGAAATCAAGGTTACCTAACAATAGACCTTAGGTAAGAAGAGTTTCAAACAAGAAATAGCGAAACATCAAGTTGAGATAGTCGCTTGAAATTAGATCAAGTAATTACCTTCCATCCGTAGCAATTTTAGTTCTGGTAGTTTATATAGAGTTCTTTTACTTTGTTTCTATTTACAGTTGACCTTTGAGACAATGGGGTCGTTTCCAAAATTTTAAAAGTATTTTTTTTCTGAAAGAGCATGCTTAAAAACGTAGGATCTGACCATTTTTTAAATAATTTATTTAAGTTTAATATTTTAAAAAAATTGCTAAAATCGTTGCGCTTTCATTGTTTACACTTCTGTCGTGTGACATCACAAATGATGAAATGCCATTCAATGTTGCTATTCACAGAACAAAATATTTAATTCGCATCTTTACTCACTTGTATTGGCAACGATATGGTTGATAACAAGCGTATAGCGCAATTTTTATTCGCTGCTTGATTATCATAACGTGGGAACGTAGTAGAAAGATGCGCCAAATTGCATCATTTGTGACGTCATAAAGACCACGCCTTGTTTGAAAAATCGGACATTTTAAAAAATTAATTTAAAAAAAAAAAAACTGCTGGGAAAATAAAAGCATTTTCTGGGTCCATGTTTTTTTTTTTGCTCATTTTATCCATTTTAATGACTAAAAGTAGTACTTTTGACTGAAGGAAACCACCCCATGGTTTTGCTAATGCCAGAAGATCCAGAAGGTTGCATTTTTTTTTGGCCATTTCGATTTGATTTGGTTTCTTTATCCCACTTATTAAGTGATTGTAATAAGCATCGTTCTGGATTGGATGGTTAGAAAACGGACTGTCATTCAGGGTATCTTACAGGTTATTTCCGGTTGAGTTGACTCCTTCTTTTCTGTCAACTTTACCAATATAATGGGGTCGTTCCTTAATGTTTTCTGAAAGAGCATGCTTTAAAACATAGGATCTGACCATATTTTTTTATAATTTGACTGAGTTTAATATTATTTAAACATTATTTTAACAAGTGCAGTTTCATTGTTTACGTTTCTGCCGATGACTTCACAAATAATGAAATGCCTGTCACTGATGCTCTTTACTCACATGTACTGGCAACGATATGGGTGATAGCAAGTGTAGAGCGCAATATTTAATTCGCTTCTTGATTATCATAACGTGGAAACGCGGGAGACAGATGCGCGAAGTACATCATTTGGGACTTCACAAAGACCACGTCTTATTTTCAAAATCGGACATTCAAAAAAAAAAAAAAAAAAACTTTAAAACTAAGCGTTAGGAAAATGAAAGATTTTTCTCGCTTCATGTTGTTATTTATTAATTAATTATTTTTATTTTTTGCTTATTCTATCAATTTCAGTGACTAAAAGTAGTCTTTTCGACTGAAGGAAACAACCCCATTCTGTAAAAAGAGGTGTATTTTTAGTTTAATAATTGAAAATTGTTTTATTCTGCATTTTTAACTATGTTTGGTGACGAAAGGCATATGGAAACTGTGGGGCCCTCCCAAGATGTTTTTTCGGCATTTAGGTTCTTTGCCGTTTATGCATTTTTGTGATGTTTGTGATCTTCTGTTGTGGCATTATTATCGTTCCTTGTTATTTTATGACTTGTCATTGGATGTGAAATAAAGGTTTTCAAATGCAAATCCAATCTTTTTTTGTTGATGTTACAGGAAAAGATGGTATTCAAAGGCTCTCCCTTCGAAAAACAAATTTTAAAGTTATCTTAGGTGGCATTAGACATGGATGGTGGAGGAGGTGAGTTCCCAACCAGAAATTGTTTGAAATTGATGTCCCAAAACGCCATTTTAGGCTGTGTTTTGTCAAGTGGTCGAGAGAAAGTGTGAACTAGTGGCTCTTGTCTGAAACTTTTCTGAAATTAGAGTTCTAAGAATGCAATTTTAAGGGTTCACAGCTTCCCCCAACCCTCTCCCTCATCAGATCCGGCTCTGAGTACACTAATTACTTATATCCTTACAATTTTACATCCAAGGCTTAGGTGAACATAGATATAGATTCATTGGAATGGATAGAGTACAAAAATCCGTACATGAACAGCGACACTTTGATGGAAAATGCCTGACTTTTAACAACGTAAACAAATATATGCGACGATGAAAGGGAAATTCAGAGTTCTAAAAGGAACAATTCAAAAAATAAAATAAATCTACTGACAGATTTCCTTTGCAATCGTAGTAGCCTACTTTCGTAATTTTTTATCACTTGAGTTTATTTGGTACATAAGAGTTTTTTTTTTTTTATGTATGAATGATACAAAATAACGAAGACCTCGCAGTTATTGAAAATTTTAGGTCACTGATTACATAACTGTTGTTTGGTCATCCCGACCCACAGAACTGGACAAACCTATCAAAGACTGGTTCTCTGAGGTACTAAAAATAAGTCTACTTTTTATCAAAAACTAAACGCATCATTCAAACAAACAGCCTTCTTCAGCGCGTGTAATTGACAGGGGATAAATCAAAAATTCAATGTAAGAGGAAAAAAACGAAAGTGAACACTTGGTTGAGAACAGCAAGATATTTCTCGGCACCCACACGTCTCCCCTTTCCAGGAACAAATCTCGAAAAAATCGTCTGCCCGGTGCGTTGGCCTACTTCCACCAGCAGTCGAGATCAACGCACCTCGTCAGCGAAGGCACAAGAAGGGAAAAAACTGGTTATCGGCAAAGATCTGCTGGATGGAGGAAGACTCTCTGAGATTAGCCACAGATCCGATTAGCGCTTCTGTCTGTACCTAGCTCGGAAATGGACTGTTTTATGGATGTATCCGCGAGTAGAGTTGGCGAAACGTATCTGTGAAGATTATCTTTCCATTAGTTGGTTTTATTGCACAACTTCACACTGGATAAAACTATCTGAAACGGTTTTTTGTACTGATGCGGGTGATGCCCTCTGTATTGCCGATTGTGCGATGTTCAGATCGTGGATATATAGTGACAAGTTACAGTTTAATCCTGAACTGAAATGAATAGTTCTCCCGTTGCCAAATCTTTTGTCTAAATAACGTGTTTTTGGGGGGAATCGGATAAGCGAATTATGTATGTAGGTTTAGTACTTTACACCTTTCTATACCACTATTTTTGTTCTGAGTGAAAATTTTCCAGGGATCTGGAGGGATTCAACGGTGAGGACATATACGGGTCAGTCTACAAAAAACGCGCTTTTTTAGATCCAGGGTGGTTAGTTTTAAAAAATATTTATTTTTAAGCACTTTTTTATGAGATTTAGAAAAGTATAACAAATTTTGAAAATGATCAATACAAATTAATGATGTTATAAAAGATTTTAAACTTTTTTTCACTGAACGGAGGGATACTTGTATGCCTCCGTTACATGTCCCAACACATTTCTTTCCATGCACTTTTTCATTTATTTACTCAATACTATATATATATATATATATATATATATATATATATATATATATATATATATATATATATATATATATATAACAGATTTCATAGTGAAGTTTAAATCACTTAATGTTTTTTTTTTTTAATAGGTCAAAAAAATTATGCTGTAAAATAAAAAAATATATAGCATTCATAATCTTTTGAATCACTGTCACAGTATTTCTTGTATCCTCCGTTCAGGATTTAATTCAGTAATAGAATTTCCTATAGACGGCAGTACTGGCAGCTCATTACAGAGGTTTAGAATCACAAGTTAGCCCTTTTCAACTCTGGGTCTTCATAGTGAAACTAAAGAATTTAGTGTGAAAGAATTTCAGCATTATTCTCTTTGAAGTAAAATAGGTCCTTAACTTTGTGCATCCTCCGTTCTTGAGTTAAAAATTAAAGGAATTGTTTGTGTACAAAAAAAATTTTATAGTTAAAATTGAATCACTTTTTTTAAATAAATTCTAAATAACATGGTGCGTTAACTCTAAATTAACACAAAGATCATGGCAAAACATAAGTATTTGTATCCTCCGTTTCTGTATCCTCCGTTACAGTATAGATGTAATGGAGGATATACAATCAGAAATGGAGCATACAACTTTCTTTAAAAATCAATTTTAAGAAAGATGTGTAAATTTTAATCAGTTCAAATCGTTTTCCTCATCCAAGATGCAATGTTTATTTAAATGAAAAGTTTAAAAATAACATTCAAAATATATATTTACTATCCGTTACCCTCCGTTCACATCAAAAATTTTAACTACAAAAGAAAGTTACAAAATAACCAATAAAGAATGTGACTAACTATGTGAGAGTAAAAAGGTGCCTAAAAGAAACAATATAAAGTAACTTTTAAAAAATTGGAGATTTTTTTTATCATGAATTTCAACTTCAAAAACCTACGTTTTTTATATAGTAACCCATATCTGTATGAGGCAGGGAGAAGCAAAGGGATGCAAGTGGACATTTTTCAAGTTTTGAGTAAAACGCGTTTAAAGATCAGATCCTAGGTAGACTTTCATTGTTTTTTTTTTTCTAAATCATGCTGCACGGCAGGATCTACCAGGGCTACTAGTACCACCTCTTGCCCCAAGACAGAGGAGAGGTATCCCTACCATTTGTACTGGTTATCTCCAAATTTTTTATTTTGCCACTTACATCCCTTTGCTTCTCACTGCCTCATATGTCCTTGTAGGGACGAAAGGGTTAAAATTCAAAAAGTACTTTTAAAGATCATCGATTGTTACCAGAATTAAAATGTCAAATTTCAAAACTTTCCATTGCAAGATAAATAAATATTATGAAAGTTAGAGTAAACTAAAAATTGAACTTATTTCACTTACTCCCATTCAGGTTGTATAAATAAAACTAAAATTGAATCTATCAAGTAAATGAACTTAATTCCTGTTTTAAAAACATAATTAATTACTTTATCCTTAGAAGCAATTGCAAATGGAAGCACAAAACCCACATCTGCAATAAATGCATTGCTTGAGACCTTGAAAGTAGGGTTTCCAATCCCAAAATCCCGAGTCCCGCGGGATCCTACATGATATTTAGCGGGATTGACAGCAAAATCCCGCAAGTTTTTTCTATGTAAACGTTTTCTAACTTTTGCCGCTCATAAAACGACATTTTCACAAGCATCTTCTGAAGTTTGAATCACCTTCCTTGTATGTATCTGCAAGAAGAGCAAGAAACATCTTGTGTCTCATATGATGAACGGTGGATTTATCATTTAATAATAATACAGCAAAAATGAAGTTTATTTTTCTGAAAATGAATTGGTATTCTCATTCGAAATTTCAGTTTTCATACGTTCAACAATTAAGAAAATGCGTATAATTTAAAAACATTTTCGAAAACCATCACTAAAATTTAAATCCCAGAGAATTACGCGTTAGAAAAAATAGGGAAATGTACTATAGGTTGCAAAAGCCACTGGGGTTACCCGAATGCAATGTTGAAGTGCATTCCTGTAAGCTTAAGGAATTTAAACTCAAAATTTTTCACTTACAAAAAGTGCACACTTTTTTTCTCTCCAAAGAAGAAAGCAATGTAAAACCTGTAATTATTTATATATACTCGGCACGACTCTAAAAGAGGCGACAGAAACTTAGTTGGAATACAGTGTGACTCGCATGACAGTGCAGTAAGTTAAGCTGCTCTAATTTTTGAATGTCTCTTGAAAGTCGGAGGAATTAGTGAAGTTATCCAAAAACTTTTACTACTGAGACTGCGACTTGATGAAACCAAGTAGCACTCACCTCTTGCTCTAATGAATCAAATGAACTGATACAATGACCAACGTTTATGAAGCAACAAGGGTATTCTCAATGCAAGTTAAACTGAATACAGTCAAACACACGTCCAATAGCCATCGTTTTTGTCCGAAAACTGTAGTTCTTGAGAAAAAACCAAGCATAAGAAAAAATCTGCATCAGAAGATGATAAAGTTGATGGGGTCTTTAAATTAAATTCCTGACTCTTTTGCCCCAAAATGAGATCGACTCCCACTCCGTAGCCATGGGTTTTACTGTGAAATAATTATAGTTAATATGATTTGTTTTTATTTTCACTCTAAAGTTTTAATTTATGTATTCAGTTTTTGGCGGAGAAATTCGTAATGCGCAACTCCTCTAAACAATAGAGGGCATTGCAGCCACTGTTTAATGGCGGATGAAAAAGGTAAAACAAACGCACGCCATAACTTATAACTTGCTTTGACGCTTAGTGAATGACAGTAATTTTTCATCGCGTTTGTGGGAAGCTTTCTTTTATATTCTTCTGAAATTACATTACACCATAAACTGTCTGAAGCCTGTAATTTACCCCAAAGAAAACACGTGGACTGGAATGTTTTATCTTTTTCTTTAGTATTCTTAATCACCGCAAGGTAGCGTATTCGAGCTCTGGAGTTGTGAATCCTTTATGTTTCTGCTTAAAAGTATGCGCGACGATTTTTTTCTACCGACAATGAAAATTATTTCTTTAAGTCGCCATTTTATTTTATTTTTTATTTATTTTTGAAATTACATTAATTCATTTTTCATTATTTTTTGGCAACAGAGAAAAAACAAACCATTTTTTTTTTTGATGTGATGTATATTTATTTGCATGAGCTTATTAATTTTAATTCTTTTTCTTTTCTTTTTGAAAGTGGCTAAAGATTTTTTTAATGAATAAAATGTATTTGCTGCTTTGTTTAAAAGGTGCTGCTACTTTATTTCTTCGTTTATTTATTTTTTACGAATCTAATTCTTTAGATGATCGAGGCATATTTCATTTCTAGAAATCGTTTTAAAATATTAAAAAATATATGGTATAAATATTTTGAGGTTTTTGAGAATTTTGATAAGATGCTAGAAAGTCGATTGGTATACGGGAAAGTATGCTCCTTTAGTTTTGAACGGAACTTCTTTTTTTTTTGTATTAAATTGTACTAAAAAAGATTTTAAAAAAAGATTGAAAAACCATACCTGTCGAATTCGCCAAAGAAGTATTCTGGAGAGATAGAAATAAGAACATTAAAGCAGACAACGCAAGGAAACATAATGTTGAGCAAAAGAATTACGATCTTCTCTCAATGGCATTTTAGCTGTTGGACATACTCGCAAGAAAGGAGGAAGAAAAGGAGCAAATTTATATATTGTATTTCATACGCGAGTAATTTCATGGTTTGAAACTGTTTGTGATGATCCACCTTCCATATGAGCTTTAGTATGTTCATTTTAATCATTTCTCTCGAGTTAACAATCTAGGCAAAGTTCAATCACTTTCAATGGCAAGATGCATTCTAAAAGATTAATTATAGTTTTAACCTCATAACTAGTAGAAATATCTCCTTTTTAAAAAAATATGTCGCATTGTCTTGCACCTTTCTTAAATCTTTTTTCTTATTCTTTTTATTTAATACTAGTGGTACCAGCACGGCTTTGCCCGTAGTATAAAATTTAAAGATCATTTGGTTCGCCTGTATATTTTACAAGTAATGGAGGATGCATTTCTCAACAATTTGCTTTGTTTATTTGCTCGCCCATGTAATAATAATTAAAAACTATTTTAAATTAATTATTTAATTAATTAAATGTGATCCTATTATGTAAGATAAATTTAAACTGTGTGAGAAATGTCAAGAAAAAGAAATTAATTTTATAAAAATAATGCAACTTTTGCAATCTAGAGACATAAAATGTCTAACTGTTCAAAAATTCTCATTTTTTTTCTTTTTTCCAGGAATCACAAACCATTTTTCTTTCTTTCTTTTTTTTCATTATTATGTAAAATACTAGCTGTACCTGCACAGCTTTGCCCGTAGTAGAAAATTGAAAGGTCATTTGCTTCGCCTGTATATTTACAAATAATGGATGATGTATTTCTCACCAATTTGCTATGTTAATTTACTCGCCCATGATCGCATATGGAAGTTTACTCGTCCATGTTATGATAATTTACTCGTCTATGTTATGATAATTTCCCCGGTAAAAGTTCTAAAATTGGGATAGAAACAGAACAAAATCGAATTTTCGAAAAATCGCTTCGAGGTGCACACCCCCATGCTACAAACTAATTTTGTGCCAAATTTCATGAAAATAGGGCTAACGGTCTAAGCGCTATGCGCGTCGCAGAGATCCAGATATCCAGAAAGACTTTCAGCTTTCCTATTAGTAAAGATTTCCATGAAGCGAAATATGCGAGTGTGTTAAAATTTATTCTTCCGATTTCAAAAGCATACGTTTTTAAGTTATTTAACTCTCAATAATTCATTGCAAAATTTGTGTTTGGTAAATTTTATGGAATTAAAAGCGTAACAAAAGTTAATAGGGATAGTAAAGGTGAATAAAGAGCTTCTCCAACTGTAAAACAACATGTCATGCATTTTTTTTTCTTTCTGTTACTTTTAATACTGATATTCCTTAGTTTATTTTCCCCATAAAGGATTTTTTTTAACTGTAAAGTGTAATCCTCATATATATAATAGCGAATGATCGAGTAACGCTCCTGACGTCATCAGCAATGAAACGCGCCCCACTGCATCATAATTTGATAATGTTTTTTGGTAATGTTTGACATGCAGGGAGATGCTTTATTTTGACAAGGCTTAACTGGATCCGGTCACTTAACTGTTTTACTGGTAAGACTGTCATTTTAAGAGAGTGAAGAAACGAAAAAGAGATAAACTATTAACGCTACCTACTGGAGTTTAGGGTTCATTCCCTGGAGTTAGGGTTGAAATTTCAACCATCAAAATATCCCCAAGCAGGCAACGGCTTCGTTCAAGTGTAGAAGAGTAGACTCAGTTTTCACCCGTCATACCTTGACGGCCGACTTTCTTGTTAACAGTAAGAAAGAAGTCTAAATTCTAAGTGAAAATATCTCTAAAAAAATATATATTAATTTGAATTTTTGGCATCCTGAATTCAAATTATGTTTTTCGCATTCACGAGCGTGTGTGTGTATGAATGCGCGTGTGTGTTTGTGTAGGCACATGTATGTGGGTACGTGTATATGTGTGTATGTACGCATGTGTGTCGTGTTGTGTATGCAGTGCTGTGTGTGTAGGCGTTCGTGTGTGTGTATGTAGGCATATGTGTTTGTGTCTGTGTGCAGGCATGAGTGTGTGTATGTGCATGTGTGTGTGAAGGAGTGTGTGTTTGTGTCTGTGCGCAGGCATGAGTGTGTGTATGTGTGTGTGTGTGTCTGCGTGTGTGTGTAGGATATGGACGCAACCTGGAGACGGTTTTCGCAAGAGGAGCAGCATCGTGAGGCCGGTCGACGCGACGATGGTGCTGGCAGAGGGTGCTGGTGGGAAAATAAAATCAGCGTAACATCAAAAACAGTCAAGTAAGAACAATAAGCAATCGTGATTGCTCAATAAGAAACAAAGGTCGGAAAATAAAATTTACTATTACTGTAAATTAATTACTGTTTTAAAATAAAAGATTTAGAAGTAGCTTTAAAGTAGGAGAAGTGTGTAGTCATTGTCGGTCTGTCTCTTTGACCAGTAACTTGATTCGGATCGAGACTCTTTTGCTCGAAAGCTCTTGAGCTGGATAATTTAGTCCCATATTTCATTGTTTGATATTTTTCAAGTTTGAAGATCTCAAAAACTTAACCTTCGAGTGGTCAGGGAAATCGGAATTCAATAAATTCAATCCTAAGCGAAATATTTGCTTCAGACAAAGTTTACGAGGAAAAACGTTTCATGCAAAACATATGTGTCAAATAATTGCTTTATTTGACTAATTTAAAGCTTAATTTTTTGAGATGGAAGGGAAAAGAATTAAAAAATTATTATCATTTTTGAGGAGGAGAAATTTATAAGAAAAAAATGAGAAACAATTTTATCATTTTCGAGAAGGATAAATGGAGAAAGAAAAAAAAAAGTCTTTGAAGTTTTTTTTTTTTTGGCCAAAAAATAAAGAAAATCGCAGATATTCTAATTGCGCTTTTAGTTTTTTTTATGGGAGAAAATATTAAATTAAAACCAAATGAAATTAAATTAAGAGATTGATAGATTGATTGATTGAACAAGCTGATTTAGAGTAAATTTTTTTTGTTTTCTTCAAAAGAAAAAGTTACATGATCATAGATACCTACTCTTTTTCTTGTTCCTTTTTATCAAATTTCAAGTTTTGTTTTTAAACCATTCTCTTTTTCTTTTGCTTGACTGCGATTGAGAAGAAAAATAATTTTTACTAAATGGCGCCATCGAAGCACGACAGGAGCTGCAATACCGCATAGATAATTACCGTATCACTACAAAGACACACATAGAACATCTATCGAAACTTGTACTAAAATAATAATAAATGTGATTTATGAAAATAAAGTAATTACAACGTTCACAGGGATGGTTTTTTTGTCCCATTAAACACGAAGCTGTACTAATATTTTTTACAGTTTTTTAAAAGTTAACTTTTTAGATGTAAGATTTCACAACAGTTTGTAGCAGGTAGCAGGTATATTCTTCTAATTGTAAAAATGATATAAATGACCTCAGAAATTATATCAACAATTTTATAATTCAGGAAAGAAAAAAAAAACGACTGAAACCAAAGTTAAAGAAGTTTTCTGAATCAGAGTTCTTCAAATCAACGTTTCTTAACCCGCGGATCGATAAAAATGTGAGAAAAAAATCACGACCTCGTAAGGGATTTTTTTATGTAAAAAACAAAAAATATTTTCTAGACATTAAGGAACAGAGCTTCATGATTGTAAGCCTTTTAATTATAATTCACTTGTATTAATATTTAAATATGAAACAGGGGAAGGTGGCCCAAAGCGGGTATGGGGTTTCGAAGAACGCTCGAAAACTGTAGTTTTTGGATATCTATCGCAACAATTTCGGTTTTATTTCCTGGCAGGGTTCTCTTGATCTTCAAAATAAAAAGTGATTTTTTTTATTATTTCAAACCCAATATTTACTTATTATCAAACTTTACAAATTTTTCAAAAACCCGCTTTGCTCTATACCAGGGAACTCAAAGCGGGTAAGCTTAACTAATTGTGATTTGATAAATTTGCCAATCAAATATGAAGTTATAAATGATTAAAATAATTGAGTAGCTACCTGCCATGATAAAAAATATATATAAAAAAGCTTTAATTATCCAATTTAAAGTCAGCACATTTTTTTTTATAAATCATAAAGAAATAACTGATTAAATGAATAGACAAATTAATTGCCGTTCTAAAAAAATAACGTTTTAAAGGTATACTTATCCTATTGAAATAGAAAATCTATGTCAGCATTAATCACGAAATTACAAATAAATATATGATTAAATCCTATATCCGCTTTGCCAGAAGGCACGTTTTTTACTTCAATAATTATAACCTTAAATTAAAAAAAAGAAACAAACGAAATGACTATCGTAGTATGTAGGTGGATGGGGATGGTATCTGAATAACGTAATATTAATGACAATAAAAAAAAAAGAAGCTGGTCTTCGACTAATCAAAAGTTACAAAATATTAAATACAAATTATTAAACGACAATTTTTTTTTCAGCAATCACGATTACTTATTGTTTTTACTTGACTTTTTTTGGCGTTCCTACGATTTTATTTTCCCAACAGCACCCTCCGCAGCATCACCGTCGACCGGGTCCTCACGATGCTGCACCTCTAGCGAAAACCGTCTCCATGTTTCGTCAATAACCTACACTTACACGCACCTACACACATATACATACATACATCTACACACACATACATACACCTACACACATACATACACCTACACACATACATACACCTACACACATACATACACCTACACACATACACAAACACACACAAACACACACACACCTACACACTCACATACACACAACTACCCACACACTCATGCCTGTACACAGACACAAACACATATGCCTACACACACATATACATACCCCCCACACACACCTACACACATACACACAACTACCCACACACTCATGCCTGCACACAGACACAAACACACATGCCTACACACATGCATATCTACACACATATACATATATACACCTACACACACATACATACACTTACAGACACATACATACACCTACACACATACACAAACACATACACACACAAACACAAACACACCTACACTCACATACACACAGCTACCCACACACTCATGCCTGCACACAGACAGACACAAACACATATGCCTACACACACATACACATAGCCCCCCCCCCTACACACATACACACAACTACCCACACACTCATGCTTGCACACAGACACAAACACACATGCCTACTCACATACACACCCCCCCCCCCCTACACACAAACACACACCCCTACACACAAACACACATACCCCCCACACACAAACATACACGCCTACATACACACACTCGTGATTGCGAAAAACATAATTTGAATTCAAGATGACAAAATTCAAATTAATTTTTTTTTTTAAATTTTTTTTTAAGCTGGTTGCGCCATGCCGCTTCACTGCTGCTTCGCTGGGACTGATTAAAACTCTGGGATGTTCATGTAAACACGACATACGTATGCCCCACACGGTGCTTACACACCATGGGGGGGGGCATACGAAGGCCTACCCCCTTTGGGCCACCCTCTCCTAGGCAATTATCATCCATAATAGTAATCCATATAAGTAAAACCTGATGAAAATCTATGAGTAGCGTTGCTGGTACGCCGGAACAGGCGCTGCTAATCTCTGCTATGAACCTACATTCACATTTTCGAAAATTTCATTAACCCAATGTTACTCAAAGAGCTGTATAGGAATCTCTATTTAAAAAGTGAAACTATAAACATCCCATACACTTCTATATCGTAATGAGAAAATCAGTCACCGATCCATAGCGGAATCACTCGGGCTTGAAAGGAATCCCGTGGATTACTCCTTCTTTTATCAGCAAGCTTCCTGCGCAGTGTCTAAAACACGATATCGTTTTGCTGATTTATTTTTCCAGCTGAGATTGCTTTCTCTAAATATGTAACCGGAACGAAAACTCTAAGAGTTTCCTTTTAACTACAAAGGATCAGACTTTAATGAACCTTTTGGAAGTAAACGCCTAAATATAACTCCGCTTCGAAGCGAAGACACAAAAATGGAATTTTACAAGAGCATTTTCCTTCTAGTTCTCTTTTAATTCCTTTCACTTGAGGAAGTAAGCGAAGTTTTTAAAAATAACGACTCGATTTTTTTTTATTTTTATCCACAGAACCAGTCTTTGCTGAGTTGAAATTGAGAGAGGGAGAGCTTAGGGCGGGTCCTAGTTTTTCGGATGATCAATTTTATGTCCAGAAAAGTGAGAAAGTTGCACTTAGTCTAGAGTTTCTAATTTTACGCACCAAGACAAGAGATTTTAGCAAAGGTGCCCTCAATAGCAGCAAAACTTATATTTTCTTTAAAAATTTCTGCAGAGTTTTCCCAAACACATATCTATAAAATTTAATTATTAAACTAAAAAATACGCCTTCTTTTACCGTATTATATTGGTAAAGTTGATAAAGGAGGAGGAAAAAACATAAACATGTAATACAAAGTTACATAAAAGAATATCCCAGGTTTAAAAATTTATATTTCATAAACTATTACACTTGCCACTATAAATGGTACATAAAAGTAAAGATAAATTGTGAGTCTTTTTAACGTGCGTAGTTACTGAAATATGCAAGTCTCGCACTAGCACAGCCAGAAATTCCTTCTGGAAGGGGTTTTCTGGTCACAACAGTCCTTACACGCAGGGCCGTGTTCAAAGGGAGGGTTTTAGGGGTTAAACTCCTCCCATTGGGGCTAAAATAATAAACCAAATGAAGAAAATGTATGTTTGACTTTAATTAATTTCAATTTGAAGTTTTAGTGTTCTTAAAAAAAATGAAAAAAATGAAGAAAAAAAAACTTTTTCTCTGAAGTTTTTCTTCAATTTACGACTTTTAGAGCTTTACCAACTGGAATAATATTCTGGAAAAACTATTGTTGAAGAATATTTCAGTGTAATTTGCGTCTGCAATAAGCTCTTTATTGCTTCGTTTATCAAGCATTATTTTAGAACATAAAACCTGATATACATGCTGCATTATGAAATAATCTGTGTACAGTTTTTCACACAAATCGCAATATGCCGCATAGTAAACAAAATTAGTTTAAAAAAAAACATAGGTTTTTTTTTTTTTTTTTCCAAGAAACGAACAAGGTTCGATTAAAAAGAAGCTGTAAAGTGAACGTATACTGCTGTCACTTTTGCAGTCAGAATTATCCTTGGAAGGCAGGGAGGGTCACAGCAGTCCTTCATATGTCGAAATGCCATTGTTGGATCGGCATTTTAAGTAAAAAACTTGAAGTCTGTGAGGGATTGAAACCCCCCCCCCCCACTTTGCTCTAGTAAAGATTTAGAAGCTTTAAAACCCCTCCCTTTTTAAAAATCTGAACACGGGCCTGCTTACACGTGTATTAACTACTGTATTAGGATTGAAAACAATGTTAAAACCAAGACCTCTGGGGGGGTAACCCCCAAAACCCCCCAGCGAAGTAGGGTTTTTACCCCACTTCGCTGCGCCACTGACGTTCCGCAACTCTGGATTGGCCATGCAGGTGATTACGCGTTGGCCAGCTAGATCCCCAAATGTAACCCCCATGTGATTTTTTTTTATGAGGTTTCGTCAAAGACAGTGTTTATACAACACCATTGCCTACAACATTGCAAGAACTGAAAGATCGCATATGTGCAGCATTACGAAAAATGGATAGTGAAACACCCCAAAATGTATGTTATAGATGTGTGTCGCGTTTGGAAAGGCGCACACATTTGTGAGTGAAAGGAAACTTGTAATTCTAAAAATGCTTTTCCCGTGTTTGTGAGTTAAAAAACGAAATAATGAAAATACATTTTGGAACACAAATGTCCGTAAAATTAACATTTTCGTTTTTATACAGAATGCATCCATAGAAGGTAAACAGCTAAACAAAGCCTAACATGGATATAGCTCAAAGTTTACCCTGAAAACAAGAGGAAAACTAAAATGTCTTAACATAAATACTGTTTGACCATCGATTACATGGAAAGACTAATATCCGGTTTATAGATGGAAATGGACGTATCTATTAGTTCAAAGGGGTGCTAGTTTGTTTTAGATGTGCATTTTTGCCTCTCTATTATTTAGCCTTAGTTTTGTAAAAATGAAAATTTGCTCTAGGCAACATTTTTTAAATCTAAAGCATATACGATCTATATTCTCACGGCAAAAATGAATTGATTTATTCATTCACAACAAAGTTTTGAGCATACCATTTTGCTTTTAAGCTCCTGAACGAAATGAAAATATTTTATTTTCTTTTTGTTGTTTCCATGGTAACTATTTTTGGTTCCCCTTATTTTATTTTTGAGAATACAATAAATGAATAGGGCACTAGTGACATTATAAAACTCGTGCATCAAATCCCATCGTTACTTTCCCTCTTCCCCTGCTAGATTCATTCAGATAGAATCGTCTTTACTTGGCACATTGCCAAATTGCATACAATCCGTGGTCAAATAGTAAATACCTTATGTGTGAATTTGTGCTCTTTAGACGTTGTTACTTTACGTTACTTTAAAATGTCTTATTTTTTTCATGCTACTAAATACTCGTATTGCTAAATAAACTGTTATAGATTCTGAGAAATTCAGAATGTGTAGGAATTACCATACATGCTGATATTGCTTACTTTATAAGATTAGTTGAATTTCATCTACTTCAAATCGGCATTCCAAAACAACTTTAAAACAATGACTTTAGACTTGTTGCATTTTACAATTGGGTTGTTTCCGAAATTTTAAAAGTATCTTTTTCTGAAAGAGCTTGTTTAAAAACATGGAGTTAATCATTTTTTAAACAAGTTGACAAAGTTTAGTATTTTAAAAAAATATTTTTTATTCGGTGCGCAGATGCAATTTTATTTTTCACACTTCTGTGCATGATATCACAAGTGAGGAAATGCTATTCACTGATAGGAGCAGAGGACAGTATTATTTAATTCGCTTCTCTATTGTCATGTACTGGAAAAGCGGTTGATAGGAAAGCGTAAATGCTTAGCGCGCCAAAATACATCACTTCTGACGTCAGAAAGACCACGCCTTACTTTCAAAATCGGACATTAAAAGAATTAACCAAAGGGAAAACTGTTGAGAAAATAAAAGTTTTTCTGGTCTCATGTTTTTTTTCTTTTTCTATCAATTTCATTGACTAAAAGTAGTACTTTTGACAGAAGGAAACAACCCCGTTTACCATGTACAGTTTTGGGAACTTTTTCTCATAAAATAAAGGGTAGAAAAGTAAGCTGAAACCTCTCCAACAGAGTACAGCACTAGGCCTTCTAGTTTTTTTTAGCACTCGAATATACTAAACAATTTGAAGTGGCGCAAAGTTTACCGGAATAACTCAAAGTTTCCCTGAAGTGTGATACCTGAAATTCTTGGTATGTCCTTTATGGTAAAATCCTACGCCTCGGCGACAAAGGTTGCAAAAATCCGGGGTGAACTGAATTTGTTACTTCCTTTTCCAAAAAAAGGAAGTATTGTATTCGCGAAAAAATTTTCACTCACGATTCGGCCTTAATTTCCATTTTGCTCATCCCCGAATTAATGTTGAGTTTTTTTTTCAACCCGACCACACGCGGATAACACCACATAAGAACGTATAAACACCCGAAATATCCATTTTGACATTCCCCGAGTTGATTACAACGACTTTTCTCGTGACGTTCGTATGTAAGTATGTATGTGTGTGCGTATGTGCGGATGTATGTCGCATAACTCAAGATCTGTAGGAACTAGAAAGTTGAAATTTGGTACGTAGACTCCTAGTGGGGTCTAGTTGTGCACCTCCTCTTTTGGTTGCATTCGGGTGTTTCTGAAGGGATCTTTTGCCCCTTTTTTTTGGGGGGGGGGGAATCATTATTAATTTCGATGTCTACTCAAGTGGTGTTATAATTCGGCGGACACTTGGCGATATATTGCCAGTCTTTTGGGCAAGTTTTGTCACCAACTTGGCGACAAATTTGGCGATTTTTTTTAAATTTTTTTTATTTTTAAATCTGGTTTCAATTCGGTCTCTGTTGGTGATATTTATAGAGTAAACTATTGAATCACATTAAAATTGCCAATAATGCTAAAATAACATTAAATTGGAGCAAAAGGAAGTCATGTGATGTACACATCAGCTCGTTTTAAACAAAATATCGGTTTCAAAACCGATTTAAGATGATTTTATTCGTCATTATTCTATAATTAGAAAATCATGACTGGTGAATCTCTTCTTCATTTGAGTGAAGTAGTTGCCTGTTTGTTGATATTTTGATCATTGAAATTTCGGATTGCATAATTCGGTTAATTGTTCCTTTCTGGCAAAATAAGCGAGGTCGAAGTACATTAACTCTCTTTGGTGCAAAAAATTGGCAACAGTTGAAAACAACATTAAGAATCTCATCTGTTTTCTCGTAAAAAAGGATACAAAATTCAATAAACATTCTCAGTAGAAAGTAATTGATGTTTATAAATAATTTCATTGCTAGTGACATTAGAGCGTAACTCGATCAGCGATTTTTCTATTATATGAGGCAGTGAGAAGCAAAGGGATGTAAGCGGACATTTTCAAGTTTTGAGAAAAATGCGTTTAAAGATCAGATCCTAGGTAGGCTTTCATTGAATTTTTTTTCTAAATCATGCTCTATGGCAGCAACTACCAGGGCTACTAGTACCATCTCTTGCCCCAAGACAGAAGAGAGGTTCACCTACCATGTGTACTGGTTATCTCCAAATTTTTAATTTTGCCACTTACATCCCTTTGCTTCTTACTGCCTCAAATGTATATGAGGATTAGTAGCTGAGCTAATGAGTACTACTTATGATGCAATCCTCCGTCTGTATTTTAATATGCTACTCCATTGAATGTTCAAGAAAATACTCGTAGTTTCTTTAAAGAGTCTGATCCATTACCGAGTCAATATTAAAAGTCCTAAATATTATTCAAGATTCTGCAATTTAGTCGAAATCATCTATGCAATATTTTTACGGGATATCATTATTATTATTATTTTTTTTTTTAAGGTTTCTTAACGCCCTCTGTATTCTAATATGTATATATGGATTTTTTTACAATTCTTACTAAGAAGCGAAAAAACTTTCTGTAAAAAAATAATACAACGCTGCAGTATGAAATGAGCGTTTATTTCTTTGTTTTGCATCGCTGCGTACTTTCGTCAGCATAATTTTGCGTCTGATGTCGGAAACTTGCAAAAATTTTGAAGAAAAAAAAAAAAAACTGGATTTTCTTTTAAAAGAAAAAAGGCACTCCCCGGCGGGGAATCGAACCCCGGTCTCCCGCGTGACAGGCGGGGATACTGACCACTATACTACCGAGGATAATGCACTGCCGAAACCCGGGATCGAACCAGGGACCTTTAGATCTTCAGTCTAACGCTCTCCCAACTGAGCTATTTCGGCACATCCTGAGAGGAAAAAGGAGCGTTGTGCTCACGGCTATGTCTTCAAATATGAAATACGAAGCGTATTTTTATGTTTAATTTGCTACTTCAGGGATGCAGGGGTGCTCATAGAAGGGAATTATGGCGCAAGATGCGCCATCAAAACGGGGGAGGAAATATTTATTTTTTTTATATATTTATTTGAATTTATTTATTGATGGATTTTTACTTTAAATTATTTATTTTATTTTATTCTGTTTATATTTTATTTCATTTATTTATTTAGTTTCTTTGTGTGTGTGTCCCTGGCGTAGCACAGAACTTTTCTGATAAAATGGTAGCAATCCCTAAAAATAAATAAATAAAAATAATAAAATAAATAAATAAATAAATAGATAGAACTAAAAAATAAAAAGGGAAAGAATGTTGAGAAAAAGTTTGGGGGGGGGGGGGATTTGCGCCACTGAACTTGGGGGGGGGGATAGGCACCCCTGTGCTATTTTATATCTACCTACTGCTTTTTTCTCATGAAAAATTTTGCTTTCTTTTTAAAATTTGTCTGCGCATAAAATATCATTTTAAAGGAAAACTAGCTCTCCATGAAAAATTCAACAAAGTTCATAAGAACAAATGCCCGTAATTTTTTTCTGATTACTGCGCGAAAGTCATGGCTCACGAAAACAAGTGCTTTTATTTTACAGTAATTTAATAGTGTTATTTTCCTACCTTATTGACTAAAAATGAAAAAAAAAAAAAAATCAATAACAGGTTAGTATTGCTCATATTGAAATTCGACGCAGTCTGTTTATTAGAGTAATTTTTTTTCTTTAATTTAAAGTAATTTCGAAATTATTGCTCCTTCTCCCTTCTAAATCTTCACAAAGGGATGTAAAAATGTAATTGAAAATGTTTCGAAACTTAATGGTTTCAAATTAATTTTAACTTTTGACATGGCAGTACAACAGACTAAGTTATATTATTTTATATTTTTCGATTGTGTTAAAAGGTATAATATTATTTTTATAGATGCAAAAAGGATTGCAAGAATCGAGTCGATAAATATAATTTTGTTGCTCAAAAAAAACTCTTATTTTCCATCATAATCCCTGACCCCTCCTACCTCCCCCCCCCCAAAAAAAAAATGTAACATGTAACTGTATCTGACCCCATTCATTGGGTTCCAATGTTTACTTTTTTTGTTAAAGTTATCTTTTCCGGACCCATCTTTTTACAAACATAATCGAAAATTAACTTTTATGTTGCGGATTTCCAATGGGTACAAATTTAATGATTGTGAGCTTCAAAAAAAAAAAAAAAAAAAATCAAGCATATGTAAAAGTTACCTCGTTTTTCTATTTCAATTTCCTTGAATAATTTTTTAAAAAGATTTTTGAACAAATGCCTTCTATCAATTAAAGTGGATTTCAATTTTCATTAATATTACGAGACAAGTTTTAAAGAGACAATTGTTTCAATAGATGGCAGCACCATAAAACTGAAAGTAACTTCTTTTTTCTTGAATCGAAACCCGTCAACACTCTTCAGACACCCGAAAATTTACTTGGAAAATTTATTATTTTTTAATTTTTCGATACTTTATTTAATTTTTTTTGATCTTTTTAAGTTTTTTGTTTCCAATATTTTAAAGATGTATTAAGCCCTCTTTTTAGTTTTTTTCTTCTGTCTTTTATTCTTGGACTTAAAAAAAAAAAAAAAAAAAAACTTAAAAAAAACCCACGCTCATTTCGAGAAAACACTCAAAACTTTTTTTTATCCTTGCATATTCCTTCATTGCATTTCAAAACTTCCTCCGTAATAGTTTCTGTTAACCGAAAGTACATAAATTGTATGTTGCTAGAAAGAAGAAAATCCCTTCTATATTTTGAAATGAAAAATCTACTTTTTGATCATATCTTTTCGTCTTGGTCCCCAATAAAGCAATACTTTTTACGACCTCCGAAAACTTAAGGTTTCATTCCAGGTTGTTGTCATCTCAGGAAGCAAATACACCTAAACCTGTTTTTATGCGGTGGATAGGGACCGCATAAAAAAAATCTCACAAAAAAAAAATGTTTGAAACTTCATGAGTAGCTTTAAAAAGTTGTTGTCTCAACGCAGTTTTTTTTGGGGGGGGGGGAGAGATAGGGACCACACAAAAAAAAGTCTTACATAGAAAGTAACCCAAAAACATAAACAAATAATCTTTAAAGGAAATCAAAACAAACCAAGTGATGAAAAATTTTGCCGAGTAGTCGGACAAAGTTTCCCGAGTGAGGAAATTTTTGGGAGGTCACAGTGACTTCCCATCAGGGTGCCTATGTCGTCACTCGAAGATACTACCTCGCATTCGTTTTAAAAATAATTTCGTCAATTGAATCCCAATCTGATTGAAATTCTAATTTACCGCACAAAAAAAATTCGCGCAAAAAATCGTACAAAAAAAATATAATTAATTAATTAATAAAATCTCATTAAAAAAAAGACAGCATAAAAACAGGTTTGAGTGTAATTATGGGTCTATTGACATTCAAGAGAGCTTACGGGAGCTCTTCTTCGACAGTTCCTTTCAGTTTTACATAAATTTTTGCACATTACGTAAACTAGGGGCACTCAACCTTTCAGGATCTGTCCCCTTTGAACACTGATGTAAGGTCGTGCCCCCTCCCCACGTATGTGGTAAATAGAAAGTAGTACAATCGGGATTTGAAAGTGAAGCTAGTTAGGATAGCTAAAACTAGTAATGGAATTGAAATATAGGTCATTTCGTACCCGAAATTTAATATTAGTTGGGGAATGTGGGGCAAAGTGAAATGGCGAAATATTTACTCTGCCTTTACCGCCACCTATCTAGTAATATTTTAACTACGTAGTAACACATGTACTGTCTGACCATGGATTGTATGGAAAGACAAACATCCGTTTTACAGCCGGAAATGGACGAATCTATTATTTTTTAGCGATGCCCGCTTATGCAGAAGCAGAGTCTCATTCAAATAAGCGAAATACCGGCATCAATTTGTTACTTTTCCCCCTCATTCAGATAGATTCGACTCATCTGGACGTTTGAAAATTCCATACAATCCGTGGTTGGACAGTAGTCTATTCCAGTCAAGAAAAAAATCATCCCTTAAATTAAAGAAAACGATAATACAAGCAATTTTTTAAAATTGATACTCATATTGTAAAATTTTGTTGTAAGTCAACATTTATTTTTGTTATTATTAAATGATAAAGTTCTTGTTATTATATAATAATTGAGACCTACTAATTTTCGATGAAATATTTATTTATTTAATATTAAGCTTATTTCTATTTTAAATGTTTCCTACAATTAGTCAAGCGCATGCGGCGCAAAGAGGATGAGGCAAAGTGAAATATTTCATTTCATTTACTTATTCAATCCTTTATAAAATCCTAAACGTATTCATTTATTATTTCATTTTCATTCTTTCATTTGATAATTCCTTTATTTATTTATTAATTCACTTATTTTCTTATTTATTCACTTTTTTATTCACTCACCATTTTTTCTCACATATTAAATAACTAATTTATTTATTTATTGCTTCATTGTCTTTCCATTTGTTCATTAGTTCTTTTATTTATCTGATCAAAAATATCTTTAACAATCGAATAAAAAATCATTTAGGAAAATATTTTATTTTTCACTTTGCCCCATAAAAAAAGTGAAAATTTCCTATCTTTTTTTGAAGGTACAAATTAACTGCCAAAAATAAAAAATGATGTTTCAATGCAAGTTTTGAAAAAAACTATATCGTTCTTTCTTTATGTATCGTAATTTTCAGAACGAATTTCCTATTTGTTAATTTTGTGAAGAGTAAGTTATCTTAACTATTTCACTTTGCCCCACATTCCCGTACATTTAACTTTAATTTGTGCATAATATAATTAGAAAACATGAGACCAAGGAATCATAAGATTTTTAATATTTGACTATGACTGTGTCTAACCACATTTCAGGTCACTTTTCATGTCCAATGTATTTTGAAGTTGAAAAGCACATTCAGTTGTAGGTGAATGCGAAAATTACACTAAAAACCTCAAAGAACAAAAAAAAAAAAAAAAAAAAAAGAACAAAAAAAAAGAAAGAAAAAAGGACGAATGTGACGAACATTTTTACATGTGACTGAAAAAATAAGTAAATTAAAATTATTTTTTATTGTATTCACGCCTCCCTTAAAATCCATTAACGTCCCTCAGACTGAGAACCGCTGACGTAAACGATGTTCGTACTATTTACGTAAGAAAGTAATTTTTGATGGAATATAGGGCTTCCGTAATTCTTCTACTAGAGACAAAGCCTTGATTTACACAAACTTAACTACTGTATTTATCTATACAGTCTGACCACTGATGAGATGGAAAGGCAAACATCCGGTTACAGGCGGAAAGGAACGCATCTACTAGTTTTCAGGGATCCCAGCTTTTGCGGATTTATGTTAGCTTCTAAATTGAGCAGAATCACATTGAAATTAACGGAGCATGCGCACTAATTTTTTACATTCCCTCCTCATTCAGATAGACTCGTCTTAACTGGAAGTTTGCCAATTCCATATCGTCCGTGGGCGGACTGTATGTTTATTATCTATATATTAGAATAATATTTATAATAATAATCTTTACTAATAATAAAGCTGAAAGTCTCTCTGCCTGGATGTCCGGAGGATGTCTGGATGTTCGGAAGATGTCTGGATCTCTGTGACGCGCATAGCGCCTAGACCGTTCAGCCGATTTTCATGAAATTCGGCACAAAGTTAGTGTGTAGCATGGGAGTGTGCACCTCGAAGCGATTGTTTGAAAAATTCGATGTGGTTCTTTTTCTATTCCAATTTTAAGAACAAAACTATCATAAGATGGACGAGTAAATTACGAAATTATCATAACATGGAACCGTAACATGGGCACAAGTCAATTGGCGAGATACGAAATTATCATACCGTGGAACCGTAACATGGGTACAAGCCAATTCTCGAGAAAATTCAACATACATTATTTGTAAATAGACAGGCGAACCAAAAGACCTTTTAATTTTTCTACTATGGGCAAAGCCATGCGAGTACCATTAGTTAACACATAAGATTAATCTTTCACTGACAAAGTACGAAATGGAGTTATATTTACAGTTTTAGCACGCTTTTTAAGCTTTAACTTCTCTGTCACTCTCATTGTCTGGGCTTCACTGAACTTCGACGAAACGCCCTATTTGTTAACCAGGGTCATCCATCTTATGCCTTCCTACGCTGGTATTCGGTAGAACTTTCTGGTAATTCGGAAACCGACCTACCGAGCTTAAAAAACTACCACAGGAGGGGAAAAAACAACGGAAAGTTCTAGTTCGGCATGCGAAGCACGAACGCGGGCTTTCAGAACTACGGACCACCACGATACATCATGATCTTCTATCGGAAGACCTTATTGCCTCCCTCAATTCAGTTGTTGAAAAGAGAGCGAGAGGTTGGGGAAAGCACGGTGATCGGTTTTGTGGAAATTGGCTCAAACCCCAGGGTCATCTCAATTTGTCGACTCGCCATCATTTTGGAATGGATCCTTTTACCTCCCTGCTCATAACGCAGCTAGAGGATGGAGTTTAGGTTCATTGCTGGTGTTGGAAATTCGAAGCTTTTTACTTCCTTTTACAAAAAAGGAAGTATTGTATTCGCGAAAAAAAATTCACCCAAAAAACGGCCTTAATTTCCATTTTGCTCACCCCCAGATGAATGTTGAGTTTTACTTTCAACCCGACCACACGTGGATATGTGCCTAGGAACGTAGACACCCCGAAATATTCATTTTGACGATCCCCGAGTTAATTACAATGAGTTTTCTCGTGACGTCTGTATGTACGTATGTATGTGCGTATGTATGTCGCATAACTCAAGAACGGAATGTCCTGGAAAGTTGAAATCTAGTACGTAGACTCCTAGTGGGGTCTAGTTGTGCACCTTCCTTTTTGGTTGCATTCGTATGCTCCAAAAGTGGTCTTTTGCCTCTTTTGGGGGAGTTGTTAATTTCGATGTAAACTCACGTGGTGTTATAATTTGGCGGACACACATGGCGATATATCGTCAGTCTTTTGGTCTCCGAATTTTGTCGCCAATTTGGCGATTTAAAAAAAAAATTTTTTATCTGGTTTTAATTTGGCCACTATTGGTGATATTTAGAGAGTAAACTATTGAATCATATTAAAACTGCCAATAATGAGAAAATGACATTAAATTGGAGTAAAAGGAAGTTATGGGGTGCACACATCAGCTCGTTTAGGACTGTGGTTGATGAATTTAGTCTATAAGCTTGAGATGAGGTAGATAAAATGTTCACAAGCAATGCGTTGGGGGAAATATTGTTTGGTTCTGATAAAACTCATTTCGATGGAAGTGGGATTTACTGTTGTTATCCTCATAATATAATAGCCAATTCACTGATCGAGTAACGCTCCTGACATCACCAACAATGAAACCATAGCTTAATCATTTGATAATACTTTTTGCAGGGAAAGGCGTTGTTTTGACAAGGCTGATCTGGATCCGGTCAGTTAACTGCTTTACTGGTAGCACTGTCATTTGAGGAGAATGAAGAAACCAAAAAGTGGTTAACAATGATCTCTAAGTACTGGAGTTGATTGTTAATTCACTAGAGTTGGGTTAAAATTTCAACCATCAAAGTATCACCAAACAGGCAATTGCTTCGTTCAAATGTAGAACAATTTTTACCCGTTTTTCTAGTTTGTTAAAGAAAAGGTGAAAAAAAAATCGGTTTTAGAAAAAAGAAATGAATTTAGCATGTACACAGTAGTGGCCAAAGGTACCATCGAAGTAACTTAAAATTAAAAGAGGCATATTCTGCAAAAATTGCCGTGTACCACAAAAAAAAAAAAAAAAAGAAGAAAATGTTGGCATTAAAAAAGTGTTAAAATACTTACTATTCTTTGGGGCGGGGGGGGGGGGGGTATGAAGAAATTTGTATGTGGTCCAGCACTGATTGTAATATGTCACAGAAGAGGATTTTTGAATTTTTAGGTTTAGTTAGCTTTAAATTTACTTCTTTAACAGTTAATACTATAACAGTGGCCAAAATACCTGTATTCGTTTATTTTGCATCCATTTTATTTCAAATTTTCAATGAATAATAATTTACATTTTCCCTTATTAAAGTAGTGGAAAGCATGTTCAATGGTTTCTGTCTGAAAAAAATGTCATCTCCAATTTTTAATTATTTTGTTAAAATAAAACAAGAAGCGTTGTAATCCCATACATGTGATGAAATATTAAGTAAAACAGACATATTCAATTGCAAAAAAAAAGTGGAAAAAAGCCTCTTATGTTAGATGAATGCTGAATAATTTAGTTTCTTGACTCTCTTGTAAAATTAATTTAGACGGAAATGACTGGTTTTCGAACTCATCAGTTAAATTCTATGATGAATGTAGCAATGTGCATATAATTATAATTGAGGCCCCTAGTTTCAAAACCGGATACTTGCAAAAAATTCGATTTTTTTTTTTTTTTTTGGTTAATCTTGTAGAGAATCATAAGGCGTATTTGCCTGCTCAATATTAGGTTCAAAAACCGCTTTTTTCCCCCTTGAAATGGGGCGGGAAGGTCTGCCTCAGTTTCAAAACCGGACTTTTACGTCTCCTGTAAAATTTGGTTTTCTACAAGTATCCGGTTTTGAAACTAGGGGCCTCAATTATTATATGTTTAAAGTTAAATTAGAAAACATTGATAAGTTCGTTATAGTAACGACAGGACTAAAGATTTATCGAACTAAAATATTTTTTTTTTCAGTTCAGTTCCAGTTTTTGTTCCAAATAAAATAACGTTTTTTTTTTCGGTTCAGTTCCGGTTCTAAGCTCTGCTAATTAGGTTTGTTCACTGACTGAATTGTTGTATCTACGCCACTTTTTTGCATAAGCCCCCAAAAGGCTGAAGCCTTAACCGTTTTCTTTCAATGCTCGTAACTACACACTAAGACATAGCTAGGGTTTTTTTTGAGCAATCACGATTGCTTATTGCTTTCATTTGACTTTTTTTGGCGTGCTATCATTTTATTTTAACACCGCTACCCTCCGCACCATCACCGTCGACCGGCTCCTCACGATGCTGCTCCTCTAGCGAAAGCTGTCTCCAGGTTGCATCCATGTCCTACACACACGTGCATACATACACAACTACACACACACGCACACACACACGCATGCATACAGACATCTACACATACAATCACAAAAAGATACACACACACATACACACAACTACTCACACATTCATGTCTGCACACAGACACAAACACATATGCCTACATACACATACCCATACACACAAACACACATAACCCCACACACAAACACACACGCCTACATACACACACTCGTGATTGCGAAAAACATAATTTGAATTCAAGATGTTAAAATTCAAATTAATTTTCTTTCTTTCTTTTTTTTTTTTTTTGGCTTTCAAGGCATGAAAATAATCTTTGACATTTTTTATTGGGAGTGAAACACATTTTGCAGGAGTGAAGAATAAAAAAGCACCATAGTCCATAATAGCAGTTAATTTTGTAAAGGAACGAACTTTCTAAACTTATAAATAAGCAGTCGTTTGTCGCATTTTGAGACTAAATATTTTAATTTGACGCCTAAATTTACAAATCTTGGTGACAAACTAGATGCCTAGAGTTTTGGATCACATCTGTATTTTTCCTTGCCGACTCTTCATGATTGTGACCCGCAATTGACGAAAAATAAATTTGTATTAAGTAATTTTAAAATGCAGTCAATTTTGCATTTGAAAATCTTTTTCTCAGATCTGTCGATAGCCAATGTGAGCCCCTTGTCAGCTTGGTCTCCGGCCTCCATCCCCAAAACTGGTTAAATTTATGCTACTCCGATACCGAGCCGGGCCCGCTCAAGGAACGGGCCCCTAGTTTCCGACTGGGCTGACATGGCATCTCGTCAAACATGTTTTAATCCCATGCGTTTTACAGATTTTTTTCTTAAATACTAGAAAGTCGCCCGTCAAGATATGACGGATGAAAATTGCTTCTACATTTGAACGAAGCCACTGCCTGTTTGGTGATAGTTTCATAGTTGAAATTGTACCCCTAACTCCAGTGGATTAACCATAAACCTCAGTAGATAGCGTTCATTGTTAACCATTTTTTTCGTATCTTCATTCTCCTGAAATGTCTTACCAGTGAAACAGTTAAGTTACCAGAACCATTTCAGCTTCGTCACAATAAAGCTTTTCCCTGCATGTTAAACATTACCAATACACATTATCAAATTATCATGCCGTGGCGCGAGTTTCACTGTTGAAACACGCGGGTTACTTGATCATCGACTATTATTTATATGAGGATGCTACCAGAGATAAGTAGCATTTCTATTTAACAGAGAGTTTTAATCTTTTGATGTGTAAATATTTAAGCCATTAAAGATGAGCTTCTTTATTTAATAGAGAGTTTTAATATTTCTACATGTACACGTTTGAATCATTAAAAAATAGCTTCTTTATTTAATAGAGAGTTTTAATATTTTGATATGTATATATTTGAGTCATTAAAAATTGGCTTCTTTATTTTGATGCCTCGAACCTGAGCCTAGGCGTTTTTCCAACCACCTAAATCTGAATTCATATTTCTAACACTGTTTCTAAGAATGAGAGGGAAAGTGTCAGCGAAGTAAGAGATGCCTACTATTTTTGTTTTTATCTTTAACTTTTAGAGTGCTTGAAACTTTGTATTTTAAAAAAGGACGAAGTTCAAAAATTTCATTTTATAAATTTCTGTTGCATTTTCGCCCCAATTTTGTTGGGTTTAAAATTTTTATGCAAATCTGACACTTTCCCTGGACCTGATTACTGACTAAGTCACCTAGGCCGTAATCTAGGGACCCTGCCTTTAAAGGGTCTCCCAAATTGATAAAATTGTTTTAGTCAGAGACTAAAATTGTGAGGTTTGACTACAGAGAGGTACCAAAAAAACTGTTTGACCTAGGGCCTCCTCATACATTAGTTGGGCTTTGCACTTCCCTTAATTTTCAAGGCGTATGTTCGATTATTATCGACGTTTGTAGAGTCGTTAAACATATATGCAGTCTGTATACGTATGCAGATTGTATATGCAGTCGAACTTGCTTGTAACGAGCCCAGATTTAACGAGAACCCGGATTTAGCAAGGAAATCAGATATTCTTGGTTGGTACAATGTTGAATCTATGGGTCATAACTGGCTTTTAGCGAGCGAATCACGCTTAAAGCCAGGGGTGAACACGGGGGGGGGGGATTATGGCGCAGGTTGCGCTATCAACATTTGGGGGGGGGGGTAAATGTATTTATTTAAATGTATTTCTTGATTTATTTTTAATTTATATTATTTATTTTATTTTATTCTGTTTATATTTCATTTCATTTATTTATTTCGTTTGTGTGTATATATGTCATTGGCGTAGCAGAGAACTTTTCTAACAAAATAATAATAATAATAACAATAATAATTAAAAATAAATAAACAAATAAAAAATATTTTAATACGTAAATAAAATAAAAAAGAGAACTAAAAAACAAAAAAAAATAAAAATAAAATAACAAAAATATTTTTAAAAAAATTAAAAAAAGAGAGCTAAAAAATATAAAAAATAAAAAATGGAAATAGTTGAGAAAAATTTTGGGGGGATTTGCGCCATTGAACTTGGGGGGAGGGGGATGGGCACCCTGCTTAAAGCGAGCAATATTTTTGCGATTCGTTAAATTTCTATTGACTTCCAGCACAGCTTAGCCGTTTTGGGTAAATTTTTTTTTTAACATTCCGAAGTTAACCAAAGTTAGTAATAAATCATAAATCCTGAGAACAAGCGATGACAGCACATTTTTAATTTGTGGAGTAGAGAAACATTTACAAATTACATATATGAATTAAACATATGTGTGTATGTATATTCCTCAAAATCAATGATATTAGGACGACACATTCAGACAGTTCAAAGCAAAGTAAAGTAACCAACTCCTTTGGTACTGTACAGTGATTGGAAAGAAGAAAAAAAAGCAACTATGTTGAATTTTTTGGATTTATTCTAAGAAAGTCTTTTTTACGAGAACTCGGTTATAACGTTGATATAATAGAAATATACGCAGAAAATATCGCTGTCCCTTTGCGCTCGTTATAACAAAGTTCGACTGTATCAGTAAAATTATTTTTATTGTAGTGTACCAAATGCCACTATTTTCAAACATATTACGAATTTCTGAAAATGAAATGCTCTTAATCGTTCATTTACTGCTCAAAATACCCACCCTCAAAAGCAGCAACTGATCATCCATTGCGGTTAGAAAAGAGAGAGAGAGAGAGATTATACCAGGAAGAAATGGTTATGAACCGTGGGAGGCACTTGCGGAAGGAAATGAAAATGGCGGGGGGGTCGCGATATGACATTGATGGAAAATGATAAACGAGGGGGCTTCCGTGTCACTGAGGGACGCACCCCCCCACAAAATGTTCGTGACTCATTTCTCCCCCCTCGTGCGTGCGTGTATTGGTATCGCATTATTGGCATTCCGCGAGCGGCGTGTTTGTTTGGAAAGAACACTCCAGAAATTCTTAATTAGTGTCGCTAAGTTCCGGAACATAATTGGGAAAACTGTCAGCGGCGGTGCAGGTGATGGAGACCTCCTGTCTTGGGGAAGGGAGCCGATCTGTTGAGTTTTCCTTCGGTGCGTGCTTGAGATTTGAAGGGTGTGTGATTTTTTTAGATAAAATAGCGTAAAAACATAGAAAACTTCTCCGATAACATTTTTTTAATGAATTTAGATTGTAATATATTGGGAACTAAACGTTTAGCTATAATTTACCTAAAACATATGTTGCACTCCTATGTTCTAATAAATTATTGAGAGACATTTACTGTCTGACCATCGATTACATGGAAAGGGCTAATATCCAGTTTATAGGCGGAAATGGACGTATCTATTAGTTTTATAGGGATGTTTGGTTTGTTTCACATGTGCACTTTTGCCTCTCTATTATTTAGACTTAGTTTTTGTAGAAATGAAAATTTGCTCACAGCAACATTTTTTAAATCTAAAGTATATCCGATCAATATTCTCACGGCAAAAATTAATTCATTTATTTATTCACGACAAAGTTTTGAGGCTTACCATTTTGCTTTTACGTTCCTGAACGGAAAGAAAATATTTTATTTTATTTTTGTTGTTTCCCATGGTAACTAATTTTTGTTCCCCTTATTTCATTTTTGAGAATGCAATAAGATGAATAAAGGCACTAGTGACATTAGAAAACGCGTGCATCAAAATCCCATCGTTATTTTCCCTTCTCCCCTGTTAGAGTCATTCTGATGGAATCGTCTTTTACTTGGCAGACTGCCAAGTTACATACAATCCGTGGTCAAACAGTAGCTTCCAATATTCTAATCTTAGTTATTTTTAGCCCGTTATATCAGTCTATATTTTCCCCGATAACTTTTTTAAACATAAGTTGTATGTCGGCCGATGAGTGGCGTGAGGGGTAAGGCGTTGACCTCGTACGCCTTTGATCTTGGGATCCGAACCCGCGGTCAGAATAGTCAGTCGGTGGTTTTTTAAGATGCAGAAAATCGGCAGCGCCTATGCCATATCGTAGTCCTCCCATGAGTATTCGTTTGACTTTAAATACGCTTGGAAAAACTAAAATACCAGTGATCGCATCGTGAGATCTCATTCACGACAACATCTTTGTGGGAAATTAAGTGCCAAACTTTCTCTATGCCATTGACTTATCCTTCTTAATGGTATCACATACAAGACTGGATGCCATAACAGGCGATTGCACTGGGTCTGAAAAAGGTTAAAAGCTCTAAGGCAGCCCTGAAAATAAGGTTGCACGTCAGTTTAGTTGTATTGCGCTTGTGCAACAGGAATTTTCTCTCTTGAAGTTACGCTTTTACAAGCCAGAATTTTATCTCCGAGGGAGTATCTCTGAAGAGTCACAAGTCAGAAAATGTTCCTGGATATAGATTTCGTCATAAAAAGTCATAATTTTCTCTAAGAAACGGAAGTAGCTCATAAAGAATCAAAATTTTCTTCTACAGGGAGGTTGGTAGTCAGAAGAAAGAATTTTCTCCTGGAAAGAGGAGTGTAGGGGCCTTAAGTTAGGCCCGTAAGTTACAGCGGTAACTTACTGAATATACCGGCCTTGCCTTCAATATTCGAGTTGAACCGAACCATTGCTTCGGTCACTCGTTCTGATCAGTGCTAATTCTGTATTAGCTACCAGTTTGTTTGGCACTCTTGACTTCCTTACGAGGTTTTCCACCTCCAGCTCAGTCACTCCTATGCCGGGCTGATGAATGCTAATAAGCACGAAACTGCAGTCCTCGGCTGGAATTGGCAAGGCTGGCGGTGTTTCCATGATTAACCACATAGAATAACAACATAACAAGAGCACGCTTTAGGGTAATTGCTGTCTGTATACAAGAAAATGGTTATGACTACTACCATTAGGCGAGAGGAACGGGCTAGCTTTCAACGAAGTGAGTCTTAGTAAAACACACAATTTATTTTTTATCATGATGTGACGAGGGAAGATAGCAAAATAAGTACCTCCTCCCCTGAGTAGCCGTCACAATTCTTCTCGTGTTAACAGTCAGTTTCTTCCTTGCGGATAAAGGAGCACGAACTCTAGTGTTGTATGTTTACTCTGTGGCCATAACAAGCGAAAATTTTCTCCTTGAATGAAGGGGGGGGGGAAGAGGCATAGAAGTTTCTTACATGTATTAAGTCCTTAACGATTTTATTGTTTTCAAGAAAACGGGTAATAAAAGTGGCCTATTTTTCATTCTAGAAAATTTTATAAATAAAGGTGTTTATATAATATACATAATTATTTTTCATTTTTGGAATTTCTTTTAGTTTGAACGGAAATATCACGGGGTACGAGAAATAGCTCAGCCCGTGATCTTAACGGGGAGTCGAGCGGGAAGGGGATTAACATAAGCGTAACATATGGCAGTGTGTCCTAAAACCAAGACTTGCTATAGGATATAACTCCTACCGCCTCCACTAGCTATGTCCGTGATTGGTTGATGTGTGACTCCTGAAGCCAGATTTGGTTATCTTACACCAAATGTTAACCAGAACTAAAGATAACAAATTTTTAATGAGTTATAAAATTTTAAATCTTGTTTTGAATTTTTTCTAAACAAAAGCCTAAAGAACTTTTAAGAAAATAAACGAAAAGAATTTTTGAATTTTAAACCACTAAGACAAAAAATAAAATATTATCAAATAAGCTTTGTGCTGCAATATGTTTAAAGTTAAAAACCAACGCAAATAAATCACAAATTCAATTTGTGCTTTATTTATGTTGGTTTTTCACTTTAATCGCTTCGCTAAAACAATTGAGTAAAAGCAAGAAATTCTACTATTTCGAAAATGATGAAACACTAAAAGAAACAAAACTTACATGAAACAAAGCTCTGCCGGTTGGTGCGGGTCATTTGTAAAGCGGCAGGATCAGCGGAAAAAACCTACCTGCTGTGATAAATCTGCCTTTGCTTTCAGTATTGTAATTTTATTAATTTCAACTTCAACGAGTTTGATAAAATCATTTATATAAAGTAAAGAAATTAGAAAAAAAGTAACTATTTTTGGCCATACCCAAAATGTTATTTTCCCCCTTACACAAATGTGCTTTCTACTAAATAACCGTGAAATAAAAAATACCCGAAAAATTTATCGACAACATAAATATTTTTAAAAGCTGAATAATATTCTAGATACCATTTTTCCTAGGCTGTTCCGAATTAACTTGAAGGATGAGATCTCATGAATAGGCGTGTCTTTTCTAGTAAATCCACCGTTGCTTTCAGTGTACTTATTTTATTAATTTCCCTTCGTTCATTCGATTATTTCATTAATATGAAACAGGGAAATGCTAATTTATCCCTTTTCTTCCCCACTCCTATTTCCAAAAGTATTGCAACGTAGAATAGAAACTTCAGAGAAAAATTATTTGCATTTTAAATATTGTAAAGAGTGCTATAATACAGCGCTTCTCAACCGGTGTGCCTCGGCACACTGGTGTGCAGCAATAAGGGTCCTTGGTGTGCCCCGGTATTTTGTGCGGAAAAATTAAATGAATCAATTAACCAAAGTTTTGATTGCACAAAACATTTGTTTTGTTCATTTCAATTTTTTTTTTTTGGTATTTATATTGTCTCCTGATCCACTGTATTGCTTTCCTGGGATGACTTTTCATCCAAAAGCTCACATTTTTGCATTGAAAAAAGGTGTTCTTTGTAACCCAGAAACACATATCTGCTGTCTTTTGCAATTCTTGTGCATCAAAACGTTGGTTAAACTGATTCATTTAACAAGTGTCTTTGTCGTGTTTAGTGAAAGTTTCGGACTTTATGACCGAAATAAGCACTAAAATTCATATGAACTTCTATTCAATTTCTGAAGAAACTGAAGTATTTAAAAAATATTTCACGTATTTAAAAGATTAATTGTTGCATCCTAATAGATTAATTGTTTCATCATTCTCTTTCTTGTCTTGAATAGAGAATGATGAAAGCATTGTTGAGATATTGACAGATAAAATTTAGTTTAGTGTGCCGCAAGGATTGAGTCAACTACCAAGTGTGCCGTAAAGTAAAAAAGGTTGAGAAGCACTGCTATAATATTCAGATTACCTTTTTATTTTCAAGGGTGTGCGAGTTTCAACTCTGTTAAAGTTTTCTGCATAACTTACAGTCTCTGTTAAATCCGCTCCTGTGACGAAAGGTTTAACCCTTAAAAAAAATTATCGATTATTTTTTTTAAATTTATATTGTATGTAAATCATGGAAAAGATGATTTTAAGAAATCATAATTTCATTTAAATATGGCTTATGATTTAAAAAAACTGTTTGGCATTAATATACTTCAAGCCGAACAACAACAACAAATAATCCTAAAAGTATGTATATAAACCTCGTAAAAATACTTTAGTGCGGGGGTTCTCAAAGTTGGGTGCTACGCACCCTGGGATTCCTCAGAGAAAGAAGAAAAGTGCCGTGACGTTCCCATGACATAAATATATACATATATAATAGAGATAGACTAGAGTGCCGCGAGAAAACTCTTACTCTTCAAGGGGTGCCGCGACTCTGTAAAGTTTAGGAGCCCCTGCCTTAATCTTCACTGCTCAAAAGAAGTGAAATTTTATTCAACCTAGAATAACAAGGAGGCAATATCAAGCATCCCAAACTAAAAAAAACGTATAAGCACCAAATGCTGAAAAAAAAAGAAGTCTTTTTACTTTTCATCAAATTTAGTACTGTAATAACAGCAAAAATACATTTAATAGCATCTACAGCGTGTATTTTATTGGTTAGGGACAACAGCAGGGTTTTAATTTTGTCCACAAAGTACAGGTAGTTATCAAAATAATGGAAACACCTGACATTTTTGAATGCGCTTTGTAAGTAATAAAGAATAAAATTAGATATCTGTTTTTCTTTTATAAATAGCAAGGCGCACCATTCTAGTACTATTTGGTGGTTTAACGAAAGTTCTGGAAGTATTGGATTTTTTTCAAGCACGTGAAATGTCGGACCTCTCAAATTTTTAAAGAGACCAAATTGTTGGAGCGCGTCTAGCTGAAGCAAGTGTAACTGAAACATTTCAACTTTTTGGCGCATCTAAAAGTACAGTATCTAAAGTCATGACAGCATACACACAGCGCGGTAAGATACGCTCGGCAAAGCAAAATAGTGAGCGGAAAGAGAAGCTCAGTTCAATAAACCGACCGGTATTGAAGTAGATTGTAATGTCTAAAAAGCGAACAACAGCAGCAAAAGTGACCACAGAACTCAATCACTATATAGAGTCACCAGTGTGAACGATTTAAGTTAGAAAGGCACCTTTACAAAACAAAACATTTACGGCAGAGTAGCGTTACCCAAAAATTTTTTTCCAAGTGTTTCCATTATTTTGATAACTACCTGTATGTATTTTAGAAAAAGTGAACTGGGTACGTTGTTAAATGAAAACATACAACGCTGAAAACGAATTTAATTAATTCTTAAATAAGAAACGGGAAAATGAGGAAAGTAGCTCTCCATAGAGCAAAACGGAAAATGTCCAGAAAATATTTGAACCGGCAGCAAATGTCAGCACTTCATAGAAAACGCATTAGGCAGAGCAAACTTCAACGCCAAGATCAAACTTGCATGGCATATAATGAAGTGCTTTAAAGTATGTATTTAACGTGATCTCCATTTGCCTTCCAAGCTCACGTGCTGTAAGTTCTATCAATATTCCGAAGTTCCAGAAGCTACGTCCCCACTGTTGACTGTCCAGCTGAGCACACATGACGTCACAGCGTCCAGCAAACTGATCCATCAAGTGTGCGAATCCCCATTATCTCCGTTGGAAGAATCATCCCCGATCGGTAATCCTGCACTCCCACATCACTTAAGGGACCGTGAATAAGAGGTCGGTCCCATTAAAGACCCCTCCATTACTTTCTGGGGTTGACCCAAGGGAATTGCTGAAATATTATGTGGGAATTGGGCTAATGTGCGAAACGTTCCTATTGGACAATGTCTTAACACTACGGTCAGTAGCATCATATGTGAGGAAATTTCTGTAGACAGTATCAGTTCGGTAAAAACACTGAATATGGTTTTGTTTTCAGTATAATATTTAGAGACCGGTTTAATTTTATTCTCTGCACTTTTTCTTGTGTTCTTATTTTGTTTTGTATTTTTCTTTGCTAGCAGTTGGAAGTTGAAAAAATATGTTTTTAGAATCCATATGATATACAACATGCACTAAAAATCATCAAAACGTGCTTGCAGAACATGAGCAAAAATTGCCCAAAATGGGCACAAAAAGTTTAAATCTGTATGCGAATACTTCATTTTTAAATTTATCTAAAAGAAGTTGTTTCTCCGAGTAAAAAATGACTTTCCCAATTTTCATATTTTGTTACTACGATGATAAATATGTGTTTTAAAAAGTTATCCACACAGAAAATGAGAGATATGCCCAGTAAAGAGCGGATGCAACTTCTGGTTTTGCGGTGGGTCATTTTCGGAAGGGCTCTAAGTGCGATTTTTGAGCATAAATAGGGGTCTAGGACAGTTTTGTCAAAACACAAATCCCCAAAACGTTGCTTAATTCTATCTTTAGTCACTTATGACCCCTATGACCCCTACTCACTCCGAACCCATGCCAGTGCACAATCAATACTTTTATTGCACTAAATTATGATAATGTTTTTCAAGGTTTTCTTTTGTTAAGATTTGCCTTTTGTTCTTAAGTATCATATTTGAAACAGTTAACGGTGTCCTGCGCCACGAAATACCACTTAGAAAGATCATGTCCTTACCATTTAAAAAAGGACACTTTTCTCTCTTTTTGCAACCAAACATTTGGATCCAGGGTCAAATATTTTTATAACCGGATAAAGATCTCTTCAGGAGTACACAAACCACTTTTTATTTTAAAATGCATTACCATGATAACATTGGTGCAAGTGATAATAATATACTTGAAAAAAAATTATTGCTGTCACCTACTGTTAATCAGAAGTAAATATTAGTATTTTTTGTCCAGCCAATAAACTACTTTGAGACTTGTTAAACAAATGCTCCTTTTAAACAGCTACCAAAGTACTTTATTACACTCCCCCTTCCCCTGTTCATCTGAAAAAGGGATTTGACAAGTATTTAAAATTTAGTGTAAAATAATTTAAAAACATTATACTGAATTTATATGCAAGACAACAGACATAAACTGAATTACGTTGCATGTATATGATACGGTTGCTGTTTTCTTAACAAAGTCATTTATTGTGGCAATATTTAAACAACTGCAAATTTTTTGTACGTAACCAACCCGTGTTTTGCTCAGCGCCAGACTGCTAAATGTACAGTCGTCTCCCTAAGTATAGCACTAAGACTTTTTTTTTTTTTTTTTTTTGCAACTCACACTTAGGTTTTATGAAAGTAATGAAAAGTGTGGAAAGCATAAAAAAGAACGACGAAACACTCGCGATAAAAATATAAACCTGATGTGGGCATCACATGACTTCCTTTTACACCAATTTAAAGTTATTTCCCCATTATTGGCAATTTTAATGTGATTCAATAGTTAACTCTTTAAATATCACCAACAATAGCCATATAGAAACCAGATTTTAAAAAAAATCGCCAACTTTGTTGCCAAGTTGGCAACAAAACTTGGCGACTAAAAGCTTGGTGATATGTTGCCAAGTGTTTGCCAAATTATAACACCACTTGAGTTTGCATTGAAATTAACAATGATTTCCCCCAAGAAAGGTGTAAAAGACCCCTTTGGAGCATCCGAATGAAACCAAAAAGGGAGATGCACAACCAGACCCCACTAGCAGTCTACATACCAAATTTCAATTTTCTGGGACATACCGTTCTTGAGTTATGCAACATACATACGCACATCCGCACATACATACTTACGGACGTCACGAGAAAAGTCGTTGTAATTCACTCGGGGAATGTCAAAATGGATATTTCGGGTGCCTATGCATTCTTAGGCACTTATCCGCGTGTGGTTGGGTTGAAAAAAAAAAAAAACCTCAACATTAATTCGGGGTGAGCAAAATGGAAATTAAGACCGAATTTTGAGTGACATTTTTTTCGCGAGTACATTACTTCCTTTTCTGTAAAAGGAAGTAAAAAGGTTTCATTTTATCATATTTTTAACAAATTATTATAATTTATGTTCTTATACAGTTGTATGTCTAAAGAAGAAAAAAAAATGAGTATAGGACAAAGAAAAAGCTAGAAAACCAAATAAATGAATTTAAACATCATTGCGATAACTTCATGCAGAGAGCTTCATTGCGACGTTAGTATTGATGTAACAAAACGCTATTTACAGGCACCTTAACGCCGTACGTTAACATAATTTGGCATCAATTCCAACAAGTTAGATATTTTTAAATCAATTTGGTAGGTTTTCTGGGCAGCAATTTTTATTTAACGGCACTTTACCAACTTTTGGACTTCTAAAAAGCACAAGATATGTTTTTTTAAGAAGAAAGTATTATAATATTTAAGTAACTAATGTGCTATTGCAATGTTGAGTTTTGCCATAA